>NC_057807.1:525383371-525397658 GCF_018294505.1 Triticum aestivum
CTCGCCTAAGATATAAAAATCCTACCGAGTGAAGAGCAAACCTCTCACTCGGGGGCTTAGCTGCAGCCCTGTGCTCGCCTAAGATATAAAAATCCTACCGAGTGAAGAGCAAACCTCTCACTCGGGGGCTTAGCTGCAGCCCTGTGCTCGCCTAAGATATAAAAATCCTACCGAGTGGTAAGCCAGACTTCCACTCAGAGGCTTAGCTGCAGTCCAAGCGCTCGCCTAAGTTATCAAAATCCTACCGAGTGAAGAGCAAACCTCTCACTCAGGGGCTTAGCTGCAGCCCAGTGCTCGCCTAAGTGGACTAAGGAATAAGTCGACTGCAGTAAGCGTCTTGCTTTGGGCCTGCAAAGGCATTTTCGAGCCAAAAGCAATCTTATTCAAACACCAAGTTCAAGTTGGGATCGATACCAAAAGGAACCGAAAGTGCTCAGGCACTAGACCTGTTAAAGTTTATCGGTTACAACTCCACTCGGCATACCGAGGCAAATTTAAAGCGTCGAGCTTAGAAGAAGTTTTTTACCCCTCCTGTGGAGGGCTGGAAGGTGCAACAAACTCATCAAGATCAATTCCATCCGCGATCCGAGTGGCAGCCGCAAGGAAAGTTTCCATAAAGGACCTGAAGTCGTGTTTCTTGGTGTTGGCCACCCGGAGGGCCGCCAGCTTCTCTTCTCGCGCATCTTTGCAGTGAACTCGGGCCAGACGCAGAGCAACATCTGCACCGCACCGAGCCGAGGACTTTTTCCACTCCTGCACTCGACCAGGGATCGTGTTCAAGCGAGCCATCAGCGACTCGAGGTCATTCTGAAGTGTCTTCCCGGGCCAGAGCGTCGAGTCGATGCGAGATGTGGCGACCTTCAGCCTTGCAAGATAGTCCACGACAGCTGCAACACGGGACTCCAGTCGGAAAACATTCATGGCAACTTCGTCGTTCACCGGAGAATTGACGGGGTCGAGGTTTGGTTCCAGCCGGCTAGCTTCTTCTTCAAAGTTTTGACAAAATTCTGCAAGGACGATCACCGAGTCAAGGCGATGGTCGAATGGAAAAACCACGATTGGAAATGATTACCGAGCATAGAGGTTTACCTTCAAGCATAAGGAACAGCTTCTTGGCAAGACCACTCAGGAAGGCCTCCAGATCATTTTTCTTCCCAGTCAACTTACTGACTTGGTCGGTCAGGGCAGCTTTATCAGTTTTCAGTCGACTGACTTCCTTGTTGGCGATCCCAAGAGCAGCTTTCAGATTGGTATTGTCTTGTTCAAGCTTGGTGACTGAAGCTAACTTCTCGTCACCAAGCTTGATCTTCTCATCTAATTCAAGGTCTTTTTTCTGTTGGGCCTCCCTTACCTTACCTGCAAGTTACAGCAAGATCAGATTTTGAAACAAACGAAGGGAAAAAGCAGTCGTCAAGGTCTCACCAAACATACCTTCGGTCTCCTCCTTTGCCTTCGTCAGATTCTCCTGAACCATCTTCAAATTCAGCTCGAGCTGAATGTGCTTGTTTTCCAGCTCAGAGTAGCGAGCCACAAGAACACAGGAGTTCTGCGAAGAACCAATCGACTAAATGTCAAATATAATTCACTTCCGAGTGAAAAAGGAAAAATCACACGTTTCTAAGACTACAGCCGAATACAAGCATTCGACCGTAGTCTCGGGGACTACACCCAGTGGGTGCACTCAGCGTGCCCCCACTAATCCTATCGAAGATATTGTCGACCAGTCGACCGGTTTCCAAAATCAATTCGCCATAGTCGAATGACGGAAAGACTGAAATTATAAAGCCTAAGGACGACTGCCAGCAGTCGACCTTAGCCTCGGGGGCTACACCCAGTGGGTGCACTCAGCGTGCCCCCACTAATCCTATTGAAGACAGAGTCGACCAATCGACCGGCTTTCGAAATCCATTCGCCATAGTCGAATGACGGAAAGACTGAAATTATAAAGCCTAAGGCCGACTGCCAGCAGTCGACCTTAGCCTTGGGGACTACACCCAGCGGGTGCACTCAGCGTGCCCCCGCTAACACGGAGTCTAAATCGACACACCCAGTGGGTGACTACCATAGATGTTGGAAAGAAAAGTTTTTGATAGCATATCCTAACAGAACAGGCGATGGTCGACTGACCTGAACATTGCTTTGAAGGGCGGAACTGGCGTCGTAAGCTGCCTGGCTCACATCCCGGATGGTCCTTAACTGCTCCATCATGATCCCTGCCTGGCGTATCGCCTCCTTCACGGCGCCAGCTTGGTCCTCTGGGATGTGGTGCGTCGTGAAGAGGGAGGGCTGCTGAGCACTCGTCAGTGGATCTGCGAAGGACACAGTGTGTCGAGTGGTGTTCTCCTCCTCCACAACCAGAGTCTCAGGCGCCGTCACATCCTGGGGCACCCTGCTGGCAGACGCTTTCCTACTCCTTCTGTGCTTCAGCGGTTCCTCATCTTCATCATCATCAGGGAGAGTGATAACAACATTGGGTGGAGCTACAGAGAAGAATCAGGATTAGAGATCATAAGTTAGTCGACTAAAAACGGCGTTAAGAGTATAGTACCTGGTTTTGAGGTTGCTGCGTCCTCCATCTCATGGTCATCAGCCCGGGCTGAGGTCTCGGAAGTAGCAGCACTGCAACTCCAAAGAATCAGTCGACTAACCCCAGCACCAGCCAGAGATAAAGTTCGTACAAAATAAGAAGACTTAAGCAGCACGATTACCCTGATATGGTGGGGATGGACACCTTCATCTTCGGCAGGAGTTTGGTCGGCTTTGACGGAGCCACCCTGGGCTGCTTCGACGCCTTTTCAGTCGGCGCCGGAGAGGTGGTCCGAGGGCGCTTGGTCGACTGTGCAACGGTCGCAACCCCCTTGCCACGTTCAGTCGCAGGGTCGTGGACAAGCTTCGACCGCCTTTCCGAGCGCGGTGGTACGACCTCCTCCTCCTCCTCTTCTTCCTCGTCTTCAGCATCATCTTCATCACCGTCATCTTCGTCATCGTTATCATCGTCCTCGGCAGCGTCCGAGTCCCACTCCTCCTCCTGGCTCTCGCCCCCACTCGCTTCACCCTCCTCAGTCGGAGCCTGTGCTCCATTGGGCATCGAGTACAACTCGGTGAGGGCCTGATAGACATCAAGACAAAGATCAATCGACCGATTGGCAGAATAAACAGAAATGAATATGACAATAACATAGTGGGGAGCAAAGCAGGCATACCTTGTTTGGATCACTGTGGTGGTCGAGTGGAGGAATCCTTCTGGCTCCGCGTGGGTTATCCTTGTTTCCGGTAACGGCGGCCATCCACCTTTCCAGAGTGACATCGTCGACTGCTTCTGGATGGACCCGAGTCTCGTCCTCAGTCCCATAGTACAACCACATGCAATGGCTCCGGAACTGAAGGGGCTGGATACGACGCCTAAGGAAAACCTCCAGGAGATCCATGCCCGTCACTCCCTCCCGAACCAACTGTACTACGCGCTCCATCAACATCTTCACGTCAGCTTTCTCCTCCGGAATCAACTTCAGAGAGGAGGGCTTGTTCACTCGGTCCATGGTAAACTGAGGGAGTCCACTCGACTGCCCTGGCGTCGACTGATCCTGGCAGTAGAACCAGGTCGACTGCCAGCCTCTGACTGACTCGGGAAAAGTCATGGCTGGGAAGGTGCTCTTATTCCTCACCTGGATCCCCAGGCCCCCACACATTTGGACAACTCGAGTTCTTTCGTCGCCTGGGCTCGCCTTCTTCACGGTCTGAGAGCGACACGTGAATATATGCTTGAACAAGCCCCAGTGCGGTCGACAGCCCAGAAAACCCTCACACATGGACACGAACGCGGCAAGAGAGGCGATAGAATTTGGGGTAAAGTGGTGGAGTTGCGCTCCAAAGAAGTTCAAGAAACCACGGAAGAAAATACTCAGCGGCAAAGAAAATCCGCGGTCGACATGGGTAGCCAGAAGCACGCACTCACCCTCCTCCGGCTGGGGCTGCCATTCTTTCCCCGGAAGCCTTGCAGCTCCATGAGGGATCAGGCCCTCGTTGGCCATGTCAAGGAGGTCCTTCTCCGTGATGGTCGACTGGATCCAATCTCCCTGGACCCAGCCTTTCGGCAGGCAGGATCTAGACGAAGACCCGCCGCGGCTGGTGGATCTCCCCTTCGCCTTCTCCATCGCCGACGCCTTCTTCGCGCGTTCCAGCGCCGCCGTCTTCTCCTTGGCCATGGTTGCCGGTGAGACGCGCGAGGAGAAGTTGTGCAGAGGCGAGAGCGAGCGCGTTGGGCGGAGACGAAGGGAGCAGAGAAAGAGAATGCTGAGGCACTGTTCAAAAAACCCTCGCCGGGCGCATTTATAAGGTCCCTTCCGAGTGGATGACAGGTGGGCCCGGTCGATCTAATCATATCCTGGAACAGTTATGCAGGCGGGATACGTGGCGAAGAAAGCGGCGCGGGGATCGAGGCGTCTATGTCCCGTCCCATCCGAACGCCGCGGTCCGCTCCGCTTTGCGCGTTTCCCCAAATTTCGCATCCCGCGGAATCCGCGAACGGCAGATCGATCTGTCAGGCGCGGGATTTCCTGCGATCCATCTCTCGGAAATCTTCGAAGCCCGAAAGATCACTCGACGAAAGAAAAGAATGGATCGAGTCGACTGAAGACAGGTTGCTCACTATCAACAAAGAGATTCTTTGGTCCAGAACAACGCACGACCAGTGTGCAAAGGTTAATCGGAAACAACATCAGCTCCTTCCTCACTCGAAGCCTCAATCCATTCGGGGGCTAATGATGGGGTCATGTACCTAGGGTAGGGTCACAGACCTGATCTAAATACCCTGCCCAAGGACACCCTTAGAAGAGGTCACCTTCCAGTCGACCAACGAGGGACTCACTCGACTGACTTGAAGGACTCGACCACGAAGACTCACTCGACTACCAGGAGGTCAAAAGGCACTCTGCACTGCAACGGCCTGTAGTTAAGTAGACTTTATGGTAGTTAAGACACTTTATGTGGGACGCTACCAGTAACGCCCCGGACTTAATGTCCCTTAAACCCTTCATTACGTGGGTTGGCTGGGGTCCTGGCGCATTCTATATAAGCCACCCCCCTCCACAGGCAGAAAGGTTCGGCACCCTGTAACTCATATACATATAATCCACTCGACCGCCTCTGGGCTCCGAGACGTAGGGCTTTTACTTCTTCCGAGAAGGGCCTGAACTCGTACATCCCTTGTGTTTACAACCTCTTCATAGCTAGGATAACATTTAATTTCTTATCAACTCTTTGTCCTAGAAAAGCACCAACTGCATAATCACTAGCATCACACATAATTTCAAAGGGTAAATTCCAATCAGGTGGCTGAACAATAGGTGCAGAAATCAAGGATTTCTTAAGTATTTCAAATCCTTCTACACAATCATCATCAAAAACAAAAGGAACATCTTTTTGCAAGAGATTAGTGAGAGGCCTAGAAATTTTAGAGAAGTCTTTAATAAACCTCCTATAGAAACCAGCATGACCAAGGAAACTTCGTATACCTTTGATATCTTTAGGACACGACATCTTTGCAATAGCATCTACTTTATCTTTATCAACTTCAATACCTCTTTCAGGAATTTTATGGCCCAAGACAATACCTTCATTAACCATAAAGTGGCACTTCTCCCAATTCAAGACAAGATTTGTCACATCCTAGCTAGTCCATGCATTAGAGTGTTGCGTCATGTTTACTTTTCATCAGAAAGTTGAAATGGGGAAGACAGAACCCCCAGAACCCCCCCCCCTGAACCCAACTAGGGTTTTCTAAAAATATTTTCAATGAACCTGAAATGCCCTTCTGAAATGTTCATCACCTTTGCCTTGGTCCTAAACCACTGTCAGAAGAGATGCACAAATTTCTAGGTCACTCTAAGGTCACTGGATTAAATCTTTAGCTGTTTGAATTTGGGCATTTAAATTATATAAAATATTTCAAATGCTCAAATAATCCCAAACTAAAATGTTCCATGCTGGAAATATTCCAACTAAGGACCAGGTGCAGTTTGGTGAATTTTGGAGTTGCCTATGTATTTTTAGAAAATCCCAACACTTACAGAAAAATAGAAAACAGAAATTAAAAAAAAGGAGAAGGACTTACCTGGCCGCAGCCCACCAGGCAGCCCAGCTGGCCGGCCCAGCACTGTGCTGGCCCACGTCAGCCAGCTGCTTCGCCGTCGCCACGCACGCACAGAGGTGACGCCGGCGAGCGCGAGCTCTCCACGGCGTCAGCTGCTTGCCGCCCGCGCCACCGAGCACCTGGGTGAGCTCCACGTCGCCGCCCCGACCCCGTGGACACCTCATTCTCCCCCTGCCTCTCTCCCTCGCTCTCCCGCACCATGGCCGACGCAACCGCCGCCGCACCACCACCGTAGTCGCGTCCTCCGTCGTCCCCGTGCTGCACCACCGTGTCCGTTCGCTTCGCCGTCGTCGACTACATCGAGCAGGCTGAGCCCCGAGCGCTCGCACGCTCTGCATCACCTCCGCCGACCTCGTCTTCACCAAGCACCGCCGGAGATCCCCTTCGACGTCTCCACCGCATTAGCTCGTCTCCGACCGCGCCGTCCGTTTCCCTGTGACCGCCGTGAGCTCAGCAACCTCCCCATCCTCTCCGTTTGCTTTTTCATGCACCGTAGCAACCGCACGAAGCTCACCCGCACGCGCCGTCGCGGAGCTCGTCGCCGACGTGTCTCCGGCCAACCACTGGCCATGCCACCTTGTCCACTAACTTCACCGCACTCCCAGAAGCCCGTAGCACTACTCCACGCACCTCGCCGTGCCCCGTAGCCTCGGGTTCGTCTTCACCCGACTCCGGCGACCACCTAGCTCATCGCCGACGATATTCCCGGCCACCCCGAGCCCAACCACCACCTCCAAACGCCGCGGCTTGCACCTAGCTACCCGTAGATGGCCTCCGCCGCCCATTTGGTCGCCGGAATGCACAAACACACTCTCGCCGCCGCGTCTGGCTCGCCGGCGGCTAAACGCCGGTGGGTTTAGACCTTGACTTGGACCAGGGTGGGCCCAGGTTGACTCCCCTGAGTCTATGACAGGTGGGGCCCCCCTCTGCCAATTATCCAGATTAGTTTTAACTAAATTTAACTAGTTTAATTAACTACTGACATGTGGGTCCCACTGGTCAGGTTGACCTGGACGACCCCGTTGACCCGTGACGTCACGCTGACGCACTGCTGACGCAATAACTAATTTCTTGATTTATTTTTATATAGGAAATTCCAGAAATTGTTGCAAACTTCAAAAATTCATAGAAATTAATCTGTAACTCCAAATGCAAAGTTTTATATATGAATTATGATCAGAAAAATTCAATCTATCCATTGGTAATGGTTTCATGCATGCCAGAACAAGTTAACCTTGATGTTTAATCAAAACAAGATAATGCACTAATATGGCTATGTTAGATGAGCTAGCATTTGAATCTCTGATTCAAATGAGTTCATTCCTTTCTGTTCTAGCTTGCATTAGGCCAACACACATGCATATTGCCATGTCATAGCATGCATCATATTGTCGCATATTGTCATGTGTTGTTTATATTCGGTGTGTCTTTCGTGATAGGTTCTACCTCCGAGGATAACCCCGAATATCCGTCTGAAGGGCAGTATCCTACTACCACTCCATCAGGCAAGCAACCCATTGATCATTCCGATACAAACCCATGTTCCCGCTTCTGCTCTTGTTTACTGCATTAAGACAATGCGATTCAAACTGTTGTGTGTTGCGATAGTTGAACCCACTTCCTCTGCATGACCTGTCATTGCCACAGTAACTAGATGAAACCCACTAGTATGTGTAGGAGTTGATTGAGCCATGTTTGTGATTCCTACCATGCTATGCTTGCTATGCTTAGAGTTGTGTCAGGTCTGGCTCATCGGGATGATGAACTGGAGTGAAAGGTTGTGTCGGGTTCGAGAGTGAAAGCGTTGAACACGATTTGGTAAAGGTATCGATGAGAGGCCATGTAGGAGTACATGGTGGGTTGTTTCATTGGAACCGTCCTTAAGAACTGAGATCTGTGTGTGTGATTTAAGACTTAGCTACTACCATGCATTGGGATCCTTAATTGACCCTCTCGGCTTATTAACCACTCTTGTCTCTGTCCGGGAGTTGCAAGTAGTTTCTGATGTTTGTAGCATGCTGGGGGCCGCACGCAGCGCTGACCTTAGGGGTGGGCTGTGTTGCGGTAGGCACGTGGCACGGTGTATTGATTCGCCCGTTTGGTGTCTCGGGAACCCTGCTCACATCGTTCGGGGCCGTTAGTGGAAACCTCGGCCGGACTCCCTGCGGATGGAACCCTAATAGGCGATAAACCTGGACTAGGGACTCATGTGTTTAGTCAGGCCGTGGCCGACACCCTCGCTGGGCTTCCGCTTGAAGGTTGCCGAGTACACGTCGTGTAGCAGCGATAAGTGGTGAGAGCGTGTGTGAAGAAGTACACCCCTGCAGGGTATAAAACTATTCGAATAGCCGCGTCCGCGGTAAAGGACTACTTGGTCACCTATACAGTTCATAAACAAGTAAATGGATACTACTAAAAGCCTCAAGATAAGTGTGAGTGCCGCGGATGGCCCTCTCATGGGTTAACGAGAGAGGATCCACGGTGGAGTATTGTGTTGGTGAGTAGTGGACTTGTGTGCGACAAATGCTTTTCAAGTGGTGTCACGTAGGATAGCTTAGCCAAGAGTCAAAGCTGGCTTGGTGCAATAACTCCACTACCTTCTTGAGAATGTGCATGTATAATAGGTTTCTGTTGTAAGACTTGCTGAGTACCCCCGTACTCATGTTTGCTTAATTAATGTTTTCACCAACCCCTCCGATGGGTTCTACGTAGACCTCGACGTTGACGAGTGACTAGCCACCCAGGTGGTGATCCAAGGCTTGTGAAGGGCCACTGTAGATAGAAGGGCTTCATCAAGCTTTCTTTCTTTCTAGAGTCTGTACTCAGACTAGTTTGCTTCCGCATGTGCTTGTATGTTTGTATGACTTGAGTATTGGGTCATGTGACCCCTATCTGTATGGATATGTTATGTATGGCTCCTCGGAGCCTCTTAAATAAAGTCTTTGAGTTGTAGAGTTTTGTTGTGATGCCATGTTGTATGTACTCATATCGGGCATATTGTGCGTATGATTGAAATGCTTGGTATGAGTGGGATCCGACAACCTAGTTGTTTATCCTTGGTAGCCTCTCATATGGGGAAATGTAGTCTAGTGCTTCCTAAGCGATAGTAGTCCGCTACAGCCCGGTTCACTACTGCTTTGGACACTTGACTGGCCGGCATGTGTTTCACTTCGTTCCTATGTCTGTCCCTTTGGGGAAATGTCACGCGGTGATATTCGGAGTCCTGCCTAGCCTGCCACAGCCCGGGATACCGGAGTCCTGTGAGCCCAGTGCTACAGCCCGAATTCATACGTTGATGACCGACATGCTCGATGTGATTCATGTATGCCTGTCCCCATCGGTTAGCGCCACTTTGGGTTCACGACTAGCCATGTCGGCCCGGGTTCTCTGTCATGTGGATGCTAGCGACATTATCATATACGTGAGCCAAAATACACAAACGGTCCCGGGCCATGGTAAGGCGACACCCGTGGGGATACCGTGCGTGAGGCCGCAAAGTGATATGAGATGTTACCGGCTGGGTCTATGTGACTTGAAATCGGGGTCCTGACAAGATTAGTTTCTTCGCATCTCTTCAAAACTCGATCAAGGTTGCTTAAGCAATCATCAAAAGAAGTTCCGTAAACAGAGACGTCATCCATGAAAACCTCAACAATCTTTTCACAAAAGTCGGAGAATATAGCAGTCATACATCTTTGAAAGGTATCATATGCATTGCATAAACCAAAAGGCATACGCCTATAAGAAAAAGTACCAAAAGGGCAAGTAAAAGTGGTCTTTTCCTGATCCTCTTTTGACACAGGTATTTGAGAGAAACCAGAATAAACATATAGAAAGCAAAAATGTGTATGTTTGGATAGACTTTCTAGCATTTGATCAATAAAAGGTAGAGGGTAATGATCTTTTCTAGTAGCTTTATTTAATTTGCGGAAATCAATTACCATTCTATAACCTATAACAATTCTTTGAAGGATCAATTCATTCTTATCATTAGGAACAACAGTAATACCTCCCTTCTTAGGGACACAATGAACGGGACTTACCCACTGACTATCAGCAATAAAATAAATTATACCTGCCTCTAGAAGCTTTAATATTTCATTTCTTACCACTTCTTTCATCTTAGGATTTAACCGTCGTTGATGATCAACAACTGGTTTAGCATCTTTCTCCCATTTTATTTTGTGATGGCATAGAGTGAGACTACTGCCCTTAAGATCATCAAGAGTATATCCAATGCGGCATGGTGCTTCTTCGGAGTATTCAATAATTTATTTTCTTCATGCTCTGAAAGGTTAGCACTAATAATAACAAGATATATCTTCTTTTCATCGAGATAAGCATATTTAAGAGTATCAGGTAATTGTTTGAGCTCAAACACGGGATCACCCTTGGGTGGAGGAGGATCTCTAAGAATTTCAACATGCAAATTATGTTTCAAAATAGGTCCTTGATTAAAGAATACTTCATCTATTTCCCTTCTTTCATTCATAAACATATCATTTTCATGGTCTAGCAAATATTGTTCTAAAGGATCATTAGGAGGCACGGCAATAGAAGCCCAATAATTTCATCCTTACTAGGCAATTATTTATCATGAGGTTGTCTACAAAATTTAGAGCAATTAAAATCATGAGACATATCCCCTAAACCAACAATAACAATATCCTTTTCGCAGTCTATCTTAGCATTAACTATATTCAAGAAGGGTCTACCAAATATAATGGGACAAAAGTCATCTTGTGGGGAACCAAGAACAACAAAATTAGTAGGATATTTAATTTTCCCACACAAGACATCAACATCTCTAACAATCCCAACTGGTGAAATAGTATCTCTATTGGCAAGCTTAATAGTAAAATCAATACACTACAAAAGAAAGACACTTCCGTGATGATACGTGTTTGTCACAGTAGGTCACGTTTTCTGTCATGCATGTACATCCATGACAAGTTTATGACAGAATCAAGATAGTCATACCTGTGCTGTCGTACAAGTGTTCCATGACATTACCAAAATTATCATCACGGAAGTGTCCACTTCCATGACGATAAATCGCGCGTCATAGAAGTGCTTTCGTCAGGTCCATTTAAGCCCACGGTCCATACGAGATGTGCAAATTCGGCCCGTCAACGGCCCGTTAAAGATTTGACACCATTGCAGCCCATCGTCAGTTCGAGCCCGTTAACAGCCCGCTATATATTTGGGCTCAATATCGGCCCGATGAGATTTTGGCATGTTAACGGCCCATTTAGTGGATGGGCCAATTTTCACGATGTACATCTTTCAGCCTTTTATCAACCCATTTAAATATTGGGCTAATTTCCGGCCCGGTGTGTCTTTCAGCCTGTTGACGACCCATAAAGCAGTTGGGCCATCTGTAGTTGGACCTGAGTTTCGGCCTTTTAGCGACCCATTTAAGTGTTGCGCCAATTTTTGGCCCGGTGTGTCTTTCAGCCTGGTGACGGCCCATATATCCACTACTAGGGAAAAGCCTAGCAGCAGCGCAGGTTTTAGGCCTATCAGTAGCGCGGGCGGGAGTGCTGCTGGTATGGCGCTACAGCTAAAGGTTAGCAGTAGCGTTGGTTAACCCACGCTACTGCTACATCGACTTAGTAGTAGCGCTTTCTCCACTCGACGCTACTGGTAATTACTAGTAGCGCTTCTCCCAGCCCGCGCTACTACTATTATTCCGTATTTTATTTCTTTTTTATTTCATGTTGTATTCATACACCTCTATACAAGTTTTCATACAGTAGCAATTTAGAGATTGTTTTTACATCATAATGAGTTATTACATCATTGGGTAAAAGAACCGTGGAATAGTTTCAAGTGGATGGACATCCACTTGAAACTAATCCACGGTTCTTTCACGCAATGATATAATAAATATCATCATCATCATCATATCATTAACAACTTATCATCATAATACATCATTGTCATATAACACCTCCTCATGATCATCATTTTCATCGATGAGACATCACATAGCAAGTTGGTCACTAGTCATAATCACAACTACTCTTCATCATCAAGTCTAACAAATTGTACCACATAATAAACATATTGTACCTCATAGGACCTACTACATTCTCTTAGGACCTACTATATTCTCTAAGGTAAAATAGCAAAAAAAATAGCCCCCGGCTCTCCATTATGGAGAATGCAGATTATCCTGTCTCCAATTCTTGCCTTTCGCTTAATGTTGCTTCCAAGGACCTCCTTACGAATGTCCAAACATTTTTTCCACTCTTTGATTAGCATGTGTTCACCGGTTTCAGATATCCTATATGCACAGGTCAGATCCATAGGATGATGTGGCTGTATGTTTAGAACTTCAAGGCGACCATTGTAATACATCAGATGAGGCACCCAATCCATCAGGGTTTTCTGTTGAAAAACATAGTAATAACTTCGTAGTTAGCAATGATGTACTAGTTTTAGAAGTATGCAAAATATGCACGGATGTCGTAATAGTAAAAAATCTTACCAGGGTATCTCCATAGAAGTTATTGTGGTTCAACAGTGCACTAGTGGCACGTATTCACCATAATTTGGAGGAGTTCGATAATAGGTATTGTAATTCTCAAAGAAAGTACAAAATGCGATCAGATGATTTTTCTCCTTATAAGTTAATTCGGAGCCATTGGTGCAGTGGGTTTTGTCTACCATCTTCCGCAAATTCTTTGAAGAATGAAAATAAGCTATCAATGGAAATAAGCTGTCAACTATTTTGAAATAAACAATATAAATTAGTTAATAACTATGTTTGAGAAACTCACATAGCAGTAGAATCGGAAGCATATCAACAAGGACCCAAATGTCCATATTGTTTTGCTCGATATCAGGATCACCAAGATCCATGGTGACAATCATACCCTCATAAAAACCATACATTTTGCAAAGTGCTTCCCAATTTTGGCAACCAGAATGGGTTATGCTCTGAGAATTGTACAGATTTACTTCAAAATCCATATCATGATGGGTCCTTAGGTGTATTTCCTTTGTTTCAAAATTTTCATGGTCTTCAAAACCCATCCTCTCCAAGACATAGCGTCTTGCATGGCATGGGATAAGCTAGTCGAATTGTAAAAGATGAAAATTAGACGTTGAAATAGTTGAAGTCGTGCTTAATTATGAAAAAAAACACTTGTTGTCGTTGCGTACCGTTTCAACGTCGAAGGTCTCCTCGAGCTTAATGCTGAAGCGCCGATCATCATCCAGCTGAGGGCACCTGTCGCACAGACCTCGATCGTCGTGGCACCAGCTGCACTCCCTCGGGAGACTTTCGTCATCCGAGTATGACATTTCCTACGTTCATAATTCAAAGTGCTTCCCAATTAAATATATGTACTAAAAACCTAATTAGATCATTATTTTTCGAGAAAATCCAGGCCACTCGATATTTCCTACATATTCTAGCACAAGTCATGCCAGAATTCACGGAAAAATCCGGCATGACCTTTGGTAAAAAAAAGGACATATCGAGCGCCTGAAATTTGCCGGAACGGAAATTAATCAACACTCCAACAAAACATAGGCCACTCGGAGGTGTAACCTGAACATGACCGGCCACTTGGGCAACCACATATCCTATTTGAGCAACACAGGATATACATGCTTTTATCTACATCATATATATCTTATAGGACTCATATTGACATGGAGATTTGGGTGGTCTCACCTCGAGGTCGGAGGGGGTCGGTGGAGGAGGGAGGAGGGACTCCTTGATTTCTGCAAAAGCAAAAACTCTATAAGTTATCACTAATACATCCTGAATAATTGCTTAAAATAAAAAAATAACAACAAATATGAGATGTTCAACTAGTTCTATTAATTCAACTAGTTCTTACTAAATATAAAGTTACTATAAATAGAAAAAAAACTAGTTCTTTCTAAAAATAAAGTAGTTCAACTAGTTATATTAATTTTCTTACTAAAAATACATTAGTTCTATTAATTCAACTAGTTCAACTAGTTTATTAATTTACTTACTAAACTAGTTCAACTAAAACTAAACTAGTTCAACTATTTTATTAATTTACTTACTAATTATTTTAAACACTTACTAAATAAACTATTTCTATTAAACACTTGCTAAAAATTCTACTACCCTAGTTCTACCCTAAATTT
>NC_057807.1:525398045-525418553 GCF_018294505.1 Triticum aestivum
AGGAGGAGGGAGTACCTCGGTGGAGGACGGACAACAGCGGCGGCGGCGGACGACGGGTATCGGCGCGTGCGAGAGTGACTGAGAGGGAGAGTGAGTGAGAGAGGTTCGGCCGCGTGGGGAGGATAAGGTAGGGTTAGTAGAAGCGCGTGTGTGAGAAAAGCACTACAGCTAAGGAGAATAGCAGTAGCGTTGTGCGAGGATACGCGCTACTGCTAAGTTGGGCTAGACATGTGCGCCCAGTTCAAACATAGCAGCAGCGCTTTTTGCTTGTACGCGCTACTGCTAAAGTTATAGCAGTAGCGCGGTTTATTTACACGCGCTGCTACTAATTAGCAGTAGTGCATGATTTTGTCCAGCGCTACTGCTAAGATGCTGTGTATAAGGTTTTCCCTAGTAGTGATTTGTTGGGCCATTTGTAGTTGGACCTGAGTTTTGGCCTTTTAGCGACCCATTTAAGTGTCGGGCCAATTCCCGGCCATGTGTGCCTTTCAGCCTGTTAACGGACCATAAATGAGTTGGGCCATTTGTAGTCGGACCTGAGTTTTGGCCTTTTAACGGCCCATGCCCTTCATGGTCCAATACCAGCCCGGTTTCTCTTTCGGCCTGCTAAAGGCCCACAACATAGTTGGCCCATTTACAATACGACCTGACTTTCAGCCTCTTAGCGGCCCATGCTCTACATGGTCCAGTACAAGCCCGCTGTCTCTTTCGGCCTGCTAAAGGCCCACAGTATAGTTGGGCCATATGTAGCCCGAACTTAGTAACGGCATGTTAACGGCCCGTGAAATCAATTGGGCCCACCTGTTGCCCGCTTGGATGTCAGCCTGTTAACGACCCGGGAGTTAAGAGGGCCAGCCATTAACTTTCGGCCTGGTAAAGGCCCATTAACTTAATGGGCCCACTAAAGTTCGTACATGTCTTTAGGCCAAATTAGATAATTTGAGCCCATTACGACGAGCAATTATGCACAGGACCAAAACCGATCAAGCAAAGGTACGGCATACAGAGAAAAACGTTGCACATCCAGCATATATTACCGGAAATTACATCCACTGGGCAATCAAAGATTGATGCCAGTGCAAATAAATGAACAGAACCTAACGATCTACAACGTCACAATCTGCAACCTCAGCACGGATGATGCACATAAGCATGTAGGCAAGTTCTTGCTGATTTGCTACACTGTCTCTGAAAACATCAATCAGTTGTTGTGTCGCACGACTCTGCACCTCTGATTCCTCCACCATTTCCATCATTCCTTCAGCCATTAATTGGTTCATAAACATACATTTTTTCTGTTGCATTTGAGACAGAGGATACTGAACAGATTTAGATGGCGATTTTGGCAGGCTTGTATTATTGATAGTGGAGAGTGTCTCGACCACTACATCATAACATAAATTAGGAGGGGAACCAAACAGATTAATCATGAGTTATTGGCATATTACATGGCCTAGATTTATTGGAAAGAAAACATGGGGTTGCCTTGCTCTTTTCAGAGTTTGTCTTCTTATCTTCAGCAGCCTGCACCAAATTAAGACACTAGCATTGCTATCATTGGCCAAGTTAGATAATAGGAAAGCAAGATTGGCACAACGAACGTTTGGACAACTAGCCAACACCAAATTAACACAATATGGCACAGCTATCATCAGCCAGGTAAGGTAATACGAAAGCAACGTTGACACAATGAATGAATGGGCAAGCAGAGCAGCACTACAATTCAGTAATGTGCATGATATGAGATAGTACACTCATGAAGCTCAGTATGTAAAACTACCAGGCAGTTTTCTTTACAAAAATCAACATTGGCGCCTTTAACATTTTGCTACAACAAATTTTAGATTAGACAAAGGTTGGATTCACGCCGATTACCAAAATACATGGTGATGTAAAAATATAGTGATATAACAACAGGTACTTACATCAGCATTGGAGCATAGAGAAATACCGCAAGATATTTTCCTCGAATGCAATCTCAGTGAAGAAAATCTTCTATCATTTAACCTTATTTTCTAAAAGAGAGATGGGTAAGAAACATGTAGAAAATATGATCAGAATGCTATTAAATTTCATGATGCGAGGATACGCACACGCTTCTTAGAATGGAGTTGACATTCTTTTGCTGGACTGGAGCGTACTAGTTCTTTGGCCACTGGAATCTGCTTATTATTAGTGGGAGTTGGGTTTCTCTGTGCTGGAGCAGTATCTATGAAAAATGGGGTTGGTTTATTATCTCCTGGCGTTCGGATCTTTTGCAAAGACCTGGTTTGTAACCTTCAGATTCTAACATAGCCGTCTTCCCCCTGCATGCCTTATATAGAAGAATGGTGCTTCAATTATAAAACATGCTACAGCAGAGATGGAATAGGTACTGAAGAATAGAAAGGCATGACATATTGACATGTATTCCCTCCATCCGGAAATAAATGGATGGGTCTAGGCATATTTCAGTTCAAGATACATCCAGTTTTATCCATTTCTGCGACATGTAATCCGGACGGAGGGAGTATGATGTAAGAGCTAGGGATATGACAGGACAACACAGTAAAAAAACACTGAAAACCCACTGCAGAACCAAAGTAATCAAACCCACTGATAAGAGATAGTACACTCGTGCAGCTCAGGATGCAAAACTACTAGGCAGTTTTCCTTACAAAAATCAACATTGTGACCTTTAATCATACATTTTTCTACAACTAAATTTAGATCAGATAAAGGTTGGATTCACGCCGATTAACAAAATACATGCTGATGTAAAAATATAGTGATATACAACAGGTACTTACATATGCATCTGAGTACAGAGAATTCCTGCAAGAATCTTTCCTCACAGACGATACGAGTGCAGAAATTCTTCTATTTGTTAAGCTTATTTTCTAAAAGAGAGATGGGTAAGAAACATGTAGAAAATATGATCAGCATGCTATAGAATTTCATGATGCAAGGATACGCACACGCTTCTTAGAATGGAATTGACATATTTTTGCTGGACTGGAGTGGACTAGTTCTTTGGCCACTGGAATATGCTTATTATCAGTAGGAGTTGGGTTTCTCTATGCTGGAGAAGTATCTATAAAAACTGGAGTTGGTTTATTATCTCCTCGCATTTGGATCTTTTGCAAATACCTGGTTTGTAACCCTTCAGATTCTAACATAGTCGTCTTCCCCTTGCATGCCTTGTATAGAAGAATGGTGCTTCAATATAAAACATGCTACAACAGAGAGATGGAATAGGTACTGAAGATTAGAAAGGCATGACATATTGACATGTATTCCCTCCATCCAGAAAAAAACGGATGGGTCTAGGCGTATTTCAGTTCTAGATACATCATTTTTTATCCATTTCGGCAACATGTAAACCGGACGAAGGGAGTATGGTTTAAGAGCTAGGAATACGACAGGACAACACAGTAAAAAACACTAGTTGAATGAAAAACTATATGCTAGCGGAATACGTACAGAAAAAACTAAGGCAACATACACGTGTATGATTGGGAAACTAAGATGGCATTGCAACAGAGCACTAGAACAACACTTCAATGTAAAAAACATGGTATAGTAGACAGATGAAGTACGTACTGATGAATAACAATGCATAAGATATCAGAAGATGATGTACAAATTAAGAATATGGCATTGTGATAGAGTAGAATGACAGTACTTGAATTTGAAAACATGTTATCATGAATGGAATAGGTACTGAAAAACAGGAAGGCATGACATATTTACATGCATGATCAGCATGCTAAGCACATGGCATTGCAACAGAGTACATACACTCTGGGACATTATATGCATGTTGTACCCATATCACGGGCCAAGTTAGAGCAAGGACCTTGTGGGGTGAAGAGGATTCAACATCTTTCTGCAAGTCTTCTGAAGAACTGCCTTTACATGTTCCATCATATTGGGTATCGTTGACATCAAGTTTATTGGCCTTTACATTGCTCCATGAGGTTCTTGTGGATATATCAGTGTGTGCAATTGTATCTGACATGCATGGAAGACAACTAGTAGTTAGATTTATGTAATGAGTGCCTGTAGGAGATGACATAAATAGTAGGACTGGGGTTAACTAGCAGCAATAGGTCTCAAAAACTAAAGGGAGAACACAGATGAAAGCTACAGAATATGTATCATTTGTACTCGAGATTAACTAGATGGCACACAAAAGTATTAAATAACAACATAGGTAATACTAGAAGTGGTATAATACTATAATCACCAGCCTGTGGGATAGCATTGGCCGATGGATGATAACTATGGAACATCATTACCTAAAGAACAGGTATCTTAGCTGAACTATGGAACAGCCTTAACTCCCTGAACAAGACCCGTAAGATATCAGCATGAATATACAATGAAATGTGATAATCTATCTTCCATGCTTAGATGAATAACAAAGCCATAAATGTTGCACACAAGTAAGTTGAGGGTACAACCTAACTGGCCGCCATCCATAGGAGTGAGCATCATGTGCTGACTTGTTGATGGCCCTGCAGTTGTTGTGGCTGTCCATGTGATAACCCACAAGTATAGGGGATCGCAACAGTTTTCGAGGGTAGAGTATTCAACCCAAATTTGTTGATTGGACACAAGAGGAGCCAAAGAATATTCTCAAGTATTAGCAGCCGAGTTGTCAATTCAACCACACCTGGAAACTTAATATCTGCAGCAAGGTGTTTAGTTGCAAAGTAATATGATAGTGGTGATAACGGTAACAAAAGTAAAGGCAGCAAAAGTAATGTTTTTGGTATTTTGTAGTGATTGTAACAGCAACAACGAAAAAGTAAATAAGCGAGAACCAGTATATGGAAAACTTGTAGGCACCGGATCAGTGATGGATAATTATGCTGGATGTGGTTCATCATGTAACAGTCATAACATAGGGTGACACAGAACTAGCTCCAGTTCATCAATGTAATGTAGGCATGTATTCCGAATATAGGCATACGTGCTTATGGAAAAGAACTTGCATGACATCTCTTGTCCTACCCTCCCGTGGCAGCGAGGTCCTATTGGAAACTAAGGGATATTAAGGCCTCCTTTTAATAGAGAACCGGAACAAAGCATTAGCACATAGTGAATACATGAACTCCTCAAACTATGGTCATCACCGGGAGTGGTTCCGATTATTGTCATTTCGGGGTTGCCGGATCATAACACATAGTAGGTGACTATAGACTTGCAAGATAAGATCAAGAACTCACATATATTCATGAAAACATAATAGGTTCAGATCTGAAATCGTGGCACTCGGGCCCTAGTGACAAGCATTAAGCATAGCAAAGTCATAGCAACATCAATCTCAGAACATAGTGGATAATAGGGATCAAACCCTAACAAAACTAACCCGATTACATGATAAATCGCGTCCAACCCATCACCGTCCAGCAAGCCTACGATGGAATTACTCGCGCACGGCGGTGAGCATCATGAAATTGGTGATGGAGGATGGTTGATGATGACGACGGCAACGAATCCCCCTCTCCGGAGCCCCGAACGGACTCCAGATCAGCCCTCCCGAGAGAGATTAGGGCTTGGCGGCGGCTCCGTATCGTAAAACGCGATGATTTCTTCTCTCTGATTTTTTTCTCTCCGAAGGCCAATATATGGAGTTGGAGTTGGCGTCGGAGGGTCACCAGGAGGCCCACGAGGTAGGGGGCGCGCCCCCCACCCTCGTGGACAGGGTGTGGGCCCCCTGGTCTTCTTCTTTGGTGAGGATTTTTTTATTAATTATCCTAAGATATTCCGTGGAGTTTCAGGTCGTTCCGAGAACTTTTATTTTCTGCACAAAAACAACAACATGGCAATTCTGCTGAAAACAGCGTCAGTCCGGGTTAGTTCCATTCAAATCACACAAGTTAGAGTCCAAAACAAGGGCAAAAGTGTTTGGAAAAGTAGATACGACGGAGACGTGTCAACTCCCCCAAGCTTAAAACCTTGCTTGTCGTCAAGCAATTCAGTTGACAAACTGAAAGAGAAAAAGAAAAACTTTTACAAACTCTGTTTGCTCTTGTTGTTGTAAACATGACAAGCCAACATTCAAGTTTCAGCAAATATTATGAACTAACCATACTCACAATAACACAAAGGTCTCACAATTACTCATATCAATAGCATAATCAGCTAGCGAGCTATAATAATAAAACTCGGATGACAACACTTTCTCAAAATAATCATAACATGATATAACGGAATGGTATCTCACTAGCCCTTTCTGAGACCACAAAACATAAATGCAGAGCACCTTTAAAGATCAAGGACTGACTAAACATTGTAATTCATGGTAAAAGAGATCCAGTCAAGTCATACCCAATATAAACCAGTAATAATGAGTGCAAACGATAGTGTGCTCTCCAGCGGGTGCTTTTTAATAAGAAGGGTGATGACTCAACATAAAAGTAAATAGATAGGCCCTTCGCAGAGGGAAGCAGGGATTTGTAGAGGTGCCAGAGCTCGGTTTTTAAGATAGAGATTGAATAACATTTTGAGCGGCATACTTTTGCTGTCAGCACAACAACTATGAGATGACGATATCTTCCACGCTAAACAAATTATAGGCGGTTCCCAAACAGAATGGTAAAGTTTATACTCCCCCTCCTCCACAAGCATCAATCCATGGCTTGCTCGAAACAACGAGTGCCTCCAACATTCAACGGGTCCCAAGGGGAGTTTGGTTTGCAATTATTTTGATTTAGTTTGCATAAAGCATGGGACTGGGCATCCCGGTGACTAGCCATTTTCTCGTGAATGAGGAGCGGAGTCCACTCCTCTTGAGAATAACCGCCTAACATGGAAGATAAGGACAGCCCTAGTTGAAACATGAGTTGCTCAAGTATATAAAACAGAATTTCATTTGAAGGTTTGGAGTTTGGCACATACAAATTTACTTGGAATGGCAGGTTAATACCGCATATAGGAAGGTATAGTGGACTCATATGGAACAACTTTGGGGTTTAAGGAGTTTGGATACACAAGCAGTATTCCCGCTTAGTACAGGTGAAGGCTGGCAAAAGACTGGGAAGCGACCAACTGAGAGAGCGACAACAGTCGTAAACATGCATCAAAATTAATTTACACCGAATACAAGCATGGGTAGGATATAATCCACCATGAACATAAATATCGTGAAGGATATGTTGATTTGATTCAACTACATGCGTGAACATGTGCCAAGTCTAGTCACTCAATTCATTTAAAGGAGGATACCATCCCATCATACCACATCATAATCATTCTAATAGCATGTTGGCACGCAAGGTAAACCATTATAACTCATAGCTAATCAAGCATGGCACAAGCAACTATAATCTCTAAATGTCATTGCAAATATGCTTACTTCATAATAGCTAACTCAGGAACGATGAATCATCATATTTACAAAAACAAGAGAGGTCGAGTTCATACCAGCTTTTCTCATCCCAATAAGTCCATCATATATCATCATTATTGCCTTTCACTTGCACGACCGAACGATGTGAATAATAATAAGAGTGCACGTGCATTGGACTAAGCTGGAATCTGCAAGCATTTAATAACCAGGAGAAGACAAGTAATATGGGCTCTAAGTTAAATAAACAATCATGCATATAAGAGCCACTTCAACAATTTAATCATGGTCTTCTCCTACTGACCCCCAAAGAAAAGAAAAGGAGAACTATTTACACGGGAAAGCTCCCAACAAGCAAAAGAAGAACGGGAAATATTTTTGGGTTTTCCTTTTTAATTACTACAGCAAAGAAATAAACTACTACTAATTTTTTTTGTTTCTCTAAAGGTTTATTAAACAAACAAGAAGAAAGCAGGAAAAAGAAAATAAACTAGCATGGATATTACAGTGAAAGAGTATGAACACCGACATCTAGCAATGAGTGTGTGTGAACATGAATGTAATGTCGGTGGGAAATACGTACTCCCCCAAGCTTAGGTTTTTAGCCTAATTTGGTCTATTGCCAGGGATGGCCTCGCGGATACCCGTAAGTGAAGATGGGGTCATACTGTGACGTAGCGACTATCGCCTCCTGAGCTGCAGCATAGTGTCGAGCTGCCTCCGTTCTTTTCTCATACTCATCTGCCTCTTCTCTGGTAATGATATATCTTCCCTTTGTCTGAAAATCAAAGAAGGCAGGAGCAGGAAGAGCAATATGGACTACATGACGTTTATCAAAAATTAGTCGATACTGGAGAGGTGGTTCTGTCCTCTCAACAAACTGGTGGGAAACCATAGAATTAAAATCTAAATACGAAGGGGGTAACTCCATATCACCCTCACGAATGTCTATCTCAAGAAAATTAGCTAAGCGGGTTGCATAAATTCCTCCAAAGAAATCTTCGTTATGTCTATTCTGATGCAACCTCCGAGCTACGATGGCTCCCATATGATAAGGTTGGTCTCCCAACACAGCACTTCTGAGAATGCTGAGATCAGGGGCACATAAGTGACATACTTCATCCTTAGCATTAATGCATCTACCTATAAAGAGAGCAAAATAGTGTATAGCAGGGAAATGAATGCTCCCTAAAGTGGCTTGTGTTATATCTCTAGATTCCCCCACATTTATTTTAGCAAGAAAGTCTCTATATTCAGATTTAGGGGGATCCCTGACACTACCCCATGATGGAAGCTTGCAAGCAGAAGTGCAATCCTCTAAGTCCATGGTATCAGATTTGTCATAAAGGTCGAATATGACTGAAGGAGAATTACGCGAAGATGAAAACTCAAACCTCCTCACAAATGAACTTGTGAGATCATGATACTGGGGGCATTTGTCAACTTCAAAGTCCTCAAGACCGGCGTTGTGCAAATATGCGCTAAATTCTTCTTTGATTCCCACTTGATTCATAAAATTTTCCGAAGGCCATTCGCAGGGCCTAATAGGAGCATCTCTTGGTGGTTCCTCGTCAGCATCACGAATTGCAAGCCTGGGACCTTGTTTCCTTGAAGAGCCACCTTGGAACATCCTCCTAAACATATTGTTTCCTTTGAAAAAATTCTGAAATTTTTAGTAACTTCAAATAAAAGTGAACCAGCTTCAATAAAATTGATAGCAACAACTCCTGCAAGTGCTTAGAGCCTATATAAAGCATTGGAACTACTTGGAACCATATAAATTTGACATGCAAGCTCAAGAACATGGTCACCTATACAGCACAAATTTGCAATGAATAAAGCACTAGAACAAAACTAATTAGACCAATGGAGGAGTCACATACCAAGGAACAATCTCCCCAAGCAGTTTTGCGAGAGGTGCTTTGAGCAAGGAGATCGAAAATCACAGCAACGGGGGTTGGAACTCGTGCTTGAGTTGGTTTTTCATGTTTGTGTGAGGCAGAGGAAGAAGATGGGTGCAGGAATAAGTGGAGGAGGGCCACCGTGGGCCTACGAGGTAGGGGGGCGCGCCCTCCACCCTCGTGGCCAGGTGGCAGCTCCCCCCGCGTTGATTTTTGCACAGTAAATTCTTAAATATTCCCGAAAAAATCATACTAAATTGGCATGGCATTCTGAGGACTTTTATTTTCGGGATATTTTTATATTGCACAGATAAGTCAGGAAACAGACAAAGAAATACTATTTTACTTTATTTCTACTAAATAACAGGAAATATAAAGAGGGTACAGAAGGTTGTGCTTCTAGCTTCATCCATCTCATGTTCATCAAAATGAATCCACTAACAAGGTTGATCAAGTCTTGTTAACAAACTCATTCTGATTAATATGGAACCGGAGAAATTTCGAATAACACTATGTTACCTCAACGGGGATATGGACATCCCCAATAATAAGAATGTTATACTTTTTCTTGACAGTAGGGAGAGGAAATTCAAAACCTCCAAATATAATCGATGGAATTTTTCCAATAGAGTTGATACTATGGACCTGAGGTTGTTTCCTCGGAAAATGTACCATGTGCTCATTGCCATTAACATGAAAAGTGACATTGCCTTTGTTGCAATCAATAACAGCCCTTGCAGTATTAAGGAAAGGTCTTCCAAGAATAATAGACATACTATCATCCTCAGGAATATCAAGAATAACAAAGTCCGTTAAAATAGTAACGTTTGCAACCACAACAGGCACATCCTCACAAATACCGACAGGTATAGCAGTTGATTTATCAGCCATTTGCAAAGATATTTCAGTAGGTGTCAACTTATTCAAGTCCAGTCTACGATATAAAGAGAGAGGCATAACACTAACACCGGCTCCAAGATCACACAAAGCAGTTTTAACATAATTTCTCATAATGGAGCATGGTATAGTAGGTACTCCGGGATCTCCAAGTTTCTTCGGTATTCCACCCTTAAAAGTATAATTAGCTAGCATGGTGGAGATTTCAGCTTCAGGTATCTTTCTTTTATTAGTAATAATATCCTTCATATACTTAGAATAAGGATTTGTTTTGAGCACATCAGTTAATCGCATACGCAAAAAGATAGGTCTAATCATTTCAGCAAAGCGCTCAAAATCCTCATCATCCTTTTTCTTGGATAGTTTCGGAGGAAAAGGCATGGGTTTTTGAACCCATGGTTCCCTTTCTTTACCATGTTTCCTAGCAACGAAGTCTCTTTTATCATAACGTTGATTCCTTGATTGTGGGTCATCAAGATCAACAGCAAGTTCAGCTTCTACATCGTTATCATTACTAGGTTGATCATCAACATGAACATTATCATTAACATTATCACTAGGTTCATGTTCATCACCTGATTGTGTTTCAACATGAGAAATAGAAATATCATTTGGATTCTCAGGTGGTTCAGCAATAGGTTCACTCGAAGTTTGCAAAGTCCTATCATTTTTCTTTTTCTTCTTTTTAGAAGAACTAGGTACATCAATATCATTTCTCTGAGAATCTTGCTCGATTCTCTTAGGGTGGCCTTCAGGATACAAAGTTTCCTGAGTCATTCTACCGGTTCTAGTAGCCACTCTAATAGCAAAATCATTTTTCTTACTATTCATTTCATCAAGCACTTCTTTTTGAGCTTTAAGTACTTGTTCTACTTGAGTGGTAACCATAGAAGCATGTTTGCTAACAAGTTTAATTTCACCTCTAATATCAACCATATAATCACCCAAGCGTTTAATCATATAGGCATCTTGTTTTAATTATCTACCAAAATAAGCATTAAAGTCATCTTGTTTAAACATAAAGTTATCAAACTCATCCAAGTACTGACTAGCAATTTTAGTAGGAGGGACTTCAGCTTTATCATATCTATAGAGAGAATTTACCTTTACTACCTGTGTCGGGATATCGGGAGGTTCTTCAGTAAATAAGTAATTGAGATCATATACTTCTTCAACAGGCGGTAAATTAAGACCGTGTATTTCTTCAATAGGAGGTAAATTCTTAACATCTTTAGCTTTAATACCTTTTTCTTTCATAGATTTCTTTGCCTCTTGCATATCTTCAGGACTGAGAAATAGGATACCTCTCTTCTTCAGAGTTGGTTTAGGAATAGGCTCAATAATTGGCTCAGAAATTAGGTCAGGGGCTGGCTCAGGAGCTGGCTCGGGAGGTGCCCAATTATTTTCATTTGTCAACATATTGTTCAATAGAATTTCAGCTTCATCCGGTGTTCTTTCCCTGAAAAGAGAACCAGCACAACTATCCAGGTAATCTCTGGAAGCATCGGTTAGTCCATTATAAAAGATATCAAGTATTTCAGGTTTCTTAAGAGGATGATCAGGCAAAGCATTAAGTAACTTGAGAAGCCTCCCCCAAGCTTTTGGGAGACTCTCCTCTTCAATTTTCACAAAGTTATATATTTCCCTCAAGGCTGCTTGTTTCTTATGAGCAGGGAAATATTTAGCAGAGAAGTAATAAATCATATCCTGGGGACTTTGCACACAACCAGGATCAAGAGAATTAAACCATATCTTAGCATCACCCTTTAATGAGAACGGAAATATTTTGAGTAAATAAAGGTAGCGCGATCTCTCATTATTAGTAAACAGGGCAGCTATATCATTCAACTTAGTAGGATGTGCCACAACAGTTTCAGATTCATAGCCATAGAAAGGATCAGATTCAACCAGAGTAATTATAGCTGGATCAACAGAAAAATCATAATAATCCTTATCGGGAACGCAAATAGGTGAAGTCGCAAAAGGAGGGTCAGGTCTCATCCTATCTCTAAGAGATTCTTTACTCCATTTAACTAGCAACCTCTTAAGTTCATATCTATCCTGGCAAGCAAAAATAGCTGCAGAAGATTCTGCATCAAAAAGATAACCTTCAGGAATAGGAGGCATATTTTCATCATCACTCTCATCATTGTATTCAGGTGCAATAATTTCTCTTTCTCTAGACCTAGCAATTTGCTCATCAAGAAATTCACCAAGGGGCACAGTAGTATCAAGCATAGAAGTGGTTTCATCATAAATATCACGCATAGCGAGAAGTGGCATTATCAATAACATGCGACATATCAGAATTCATAGAAGTAGCAGGTTTAGGTGTCGCAAGCTTACTTATAACAGAAGGAGAATCTAGTGCAAGGCTAGATGGCAGTTCCTTACCTCCCCTCGTAGTTGAGGGCAAAATCTTGGTCTTAGCATCTTTCAAGTTCTTCATAGTATCCAGCAGATATAAATCCCAAGTGACTCAAAGAATAGAGCTATGCTCCCCGGCAACGCCGCCAGAAAAAGGTCTTGATAACCCACAAGTATAGGGGATCGCAACAGTTTTTGAGGGTAGAGTATTCAACCCAAATTTGTTGATTCGACACAAGGGGAGCCAAAGAATATTCTCAAGTATTAGCAACTGAGTTGTCAATTCAACCACACCTGGAAACTTAATATCTGCAGCAAGGTGTTTAGTAGCAAAGTGATATGATAGTGGTGACAACGGTAACAAAAGTAAAGGCAGCAAAAGTAATGTTTTTGGTATTTTGTAGTGATTGTAACAGCAACAACGGAAAAGTAAATAAGCGAGAACCAGTATATGGAAAACTTGTAGGCACCGGATCAGTGATGGATAATTATGCCGGATGTGGTTCATCATGTAACAGTCATAACATAGGGTGACACAGAACTAGCTCCAGTTCATCAATGTAATGTAGGCATGTATTCCGAATATAGTCATACGTGCTTATGGAAAAGAACTTGCATGACATCTTTTGTCCTACCCTCCCGTGGCAGCGGGGTCCTATTGGAAACTAAGGGATATTAAGGACTACTTTTAATAGAGAACCGGAACAAAGCATTAGCACATAGTGAATACATGAACTCCTCAAACTATGGTCATCACCGGGAGTGGTTCCGATTATTGTCACTTCAGGGTTGCCGGATCATAACACATATATTCATGAAAACATAATAGGTTCAGATCAAAAATCATGGCACTCGGGCCCTAGTGACAAGCATTAAGCATAGCAAAGTCATAGCAACATCAATGTCAGAACATAGTGGATACTAGGGATCAAACCCTAACAAAACTAACCCGATTACATGATAAATCTCATCCAACCCATCACCGTCCAGCAAGCCTACGATGAAATTACTCACGCACGGCGGTGAATATCATGAAATTGGTGATGGAGGATGGTTGATGATGACGACTGCGGCGAATCCCCCTCTCCGGAGCCCCGAACGGACTCCAGATCAGCCCTCCCGAGAGAGATTAGGGCTTGGCGGCGGCTCCGTATTGTAAAACGCGATGATTTCTTCTCTCTGACTTTTTTCTCTCCGAAGGCCAATATATGGTGTTGGAGTTGGCGTCAGAGGGTCACCAGGGGGCCCACGAGGTAGGGGGCGCGCCCAGGGGGCGCCCCCCACCCTTGTGGACAGGGTGTGGGCCCCCTGGTCTTCTTCTTTGGCGAGGATTTTTTTATTAATTATCCTAAGATATTCCGTGGAGTTTCAGGTCGTTCCGAGAACTTTTATTTTCTGCACAAAAACAACACCATGGCAATTCTGCTGAAAACAACGTCAGTCCGGGTTAGTTCCATTCAAATCACACAAGTTAGAGTCCCAAACAAGGGCAAAAGTGTTTGGAAAAGTAGATACGACGGAGACGTATCACCATGTCGGGCACGCGCATTCGATGCAAGGAACTGTTGAGTGGGGACTATAGCTCCCTTCTGGTGTATGCTTCCCTTGTTGGAGCTGCTACGGTGAGTCAGAAGACGGTGTGGCTGAAGATGTAGATAACGCATAATGTTAAGAACGACACATCCCTTTGATCTGAAGAAATACACTAAGAGATCAACACCAAGGTAGGAGAGTGGTCACACGTCTGTTGACTGAGACTAAATTGGGGTCACGCGATTTTATTTTATTTTGGCACTGTCCGGTCTATGCCGGATGGCTTGATAGCCGTCTTGTGCCTCCCGGCTGACACTGTTAGGAATCTTCCCTGAAGAGCCAGCAACCAACGGCAGAGCAGCTTGCCTCCGCCGTCCATGGCCCCGGCCAAAACCCCGCTCCCCGTCCCACCGCACTGCCGTGGTTGCACCGCCCCCGGGCCAATCCACAAAGACTCCCCGTCATCCAGATCTGGCAGCCGTAGTACCTTGAACCCACGCAACTCTAAGATAGCCATCTAAGCGCTGCTACCGTGGCGAACTTACGGCCCCGCACCCTTACGTTAGACACCAGCCAACCGGCAGCCTAGGAGCTCCGCCGCCTTGATGGGGGCTGCTTCCATTGGGAATTGATTGGCCCAGAATAAAAATTCAGACAACTGATGCCTAAATAAAGTGATTTAAGATGAGGGTGCAACCTATCTGGAGGCATGGTGAAGTAGGCAGGTCCAGCTGCCGAGTCCGTGAGGCCGGCGCGGTTGCGGTGGCCACCGGCGGCTGGGAAACATCTATGTCGCGATGGTCGACGGCTACGGGAAAGCAGCGTCGGGACTCTGGACGGATCCAGAGTTGGAGCCGCTCCGGCGCCGTGAAAAATGGCGGGGGTGAATTGGCTCTGGTATGGTTCACACGGCCGTCGTCGAGGCAGCTCCAGCAGCACGCAGTAAGAGGCACACGGTCCAGTGCACGACGGCAAATGGACAGCGTCTCCGGCATTAGGGAGGAGGGCGGTTGTGAAATTGGTGCGGTGGGGGTGCCATGGAGGAGGGTCTGAGGTTTCGCGGCTCGGGAGAAGGGAGCTTCCAGGCAGAAGGTGATTTGGCGCCCACGAGGTATGAATGGGGGGGGGATCGGGATACGGACGCATTTGTCTGAAATGTGAGGGGGAGTTATAGTTCTACCCCTGCCTTTAGGCTTCTTGGCTTGGGTTTGTGTAGTACTGAGGGTCGGGGATAGTAGAGTAACTTTGCTTCTCCCCAAATAGTGAGCGGGAGCGATTTCGGGCGAGGAGGGCGTGTTTTGAAATATAGCGGGCGCGAGCGATTTCGGGCGAGGAGAGCGTGTTTTGAAATAGTGGGCGCGAGCTATTTCGGGCGAGGAGAGCGTGTTTTGCCGACCATGGTTTATGAATTATTCGGCACATGTCATTTCGGCCGAGGAGAAGGCACGCTTGGATGAAGTTACGAACCTACCCTCGATGCACGACGGGCCAATTATCGCGTCTCCCACAAAGGACGGTAGTTTCGCGTCTCCCATTTATTTACTCGGGCGAATTCCACCGAGCAGAGGATGTTTAATGGTTCGTTCAAAATTTGGGAGAACGAGCATCCACGTCTACCTTACCAAGTCGATTCGAATCAAGCTCAAAAAAAAGTCGATTCAAATCAAATTTAGAAATATTAGCTTGCCACTTCTTTTTTAGATGGAGAGATGATGCTCGGGAGTAATGTGTTTTTACATGCTCGTTGCTAGTGATTTACTATATGACAAATAGTTGACCCACTCAAAAACAGGAATCAAACCCAAAATGAAATATCTTGATTCAATGAAATAGCTCGTTCACCAGGTCAAAATAGTGAACTAAATCCAAAATTGAACACCTCAATCGAATAGCACGTTGTACAGTATTATAGTACTCCATGAACATGTTGAATGTCAAATTAATGAACTTGTTTGATATACGCATATATCTATTCATGTGTGGATTGCAGACAACATGTTCTCCAATTTAAATATTTGAATACAAGTTTATATCGAAACATGGTTTATATCAGTCTTTAATGCATAAAACGCGACCTCCCCCTCTCCCGGACTCCTGCTCTCTCTCTCTCTCTCTCTCGTGGGGGGCTTTCTAGTTCGCATGCATATATACTCCATCTATAGGTCTCTCTCGCACACTATGTATGATTCTCTAGTCCAAGCTAGATATCTTGGGTGCACTCATCGTACGCACACAAATTCCTTGGCTCGTTGCCTGTAACTCTCTCACGCACCACTCTGTCGTCTTGGAGCACTTCCCCCTCTCTCTCAAACTCTCCATCTACCTGGGTCACACATACACATGCATATCTCAGTCACACTCGATAGGCCCATCTAAAACACTATATCTCTCCCTTGTTCTCTCTCCATCTCGCACGCACACACACACAATCTCATGCTTAGCTATCCAAGTATGATGGTCTCTCACTCAATTGTACGCACACGCAGTCCCACCTATATGTATATGACTAGCTAATCTTAGTCTCCATCACAAACATGTGCATGGTCTATCTCGATTTCTCTCGGGGCATCTTTCTATCGCGCACGCACCTCCCTCGATCTCCCATCCATATAGTCCCCTCATGATCTTGAGGGGGTCTCTCTATCACAAACACACCCTCTCGCCCTCCCCATGCGTCCATATTCTCCATGTGTCCCTCTCGACCTTTGTTCCTTGTTGGTCAGACCTCTATTGGACATGTGCTATAGGGGTGTCTCTCTCCGTTGCAAACAATCACACACTAGCTATCTTCGTGTATCTCCTCGCCTTGCTTTTCTATCTCAGAGATGAATGCGTGATATGTTCGCCTAAGAAACGAAAAAACACAATCTCTCTCTAATTTATCGTTTGTTGTCACTTTCTCTTTCACACACATACTCCTTTTGCACACTTACTGTCACGCCCAATATGCGATACTATCCTAAAGAGACTCGAAGGTCCCACCAAGGATAGAACCGCATATTGAAACGCTTTTGCAAGGTGGATATCATTACATCAACATTACATAATAGATGGGGATCATACATAAGGCACAAATGCCACAAGAATACATCAACATCATATACAAGATCAACATCCGACTATGGATGAATCATAAACAGAAACTCAAACAACATCCACCCTGCTAGCCCAGGCTGCCGACCTGGAACCTATCCCCTGATCAAAGAAGAAGCAGAAGAAGAACTCCAAACAAGCAAACATCGCTCTCGCGTCATGATCATCATGAAACCTGCACCTGCAACTGTTGTTGTAGTAAACTGTGAGCCACGAGGACTCAGCAATCCCATTACCATGGGTATCAAGACTAGCAAAGCTTAAAGGGAAAGGAAGGGGTAAAGTGGTGAGGTTGCAGCAGCGGCTAAGCATATATGGTGGCTAACCAACGCAAATAAGAGCGAGAAGAGAGCAAGCGGACCGGTCGTGAATCTAGTAATGATCAAGAAGTGATCCTGAACTCCTACTTACGTCAGACATAACCTAGAAACCGTGTTCTCCTCTCGATCAACCCCGAAAAGAGACACTCACGGTTACGCACACGGTTGGTGTATTTTAGAAGAGTTTGCTTCAAGTTTACTACAACCGGATATTAACAAATTCCCATCTGCCACATAACCGCGGGCACGGCTCTCGAAAGTTTATACCCTGCAGAGGTGTCCCAACTTAGCCCATGATAAGCTCTCACGATCAACGAAGGATATTCCTTCTCCCCGGGAAGACCCGATCAGTCTCGGAATCCCGGCTACAAGACATTTTGGCAGCAATAAAACAAGACCAGCAAGACCTCCCGGCGTGCCGACACCCTGATAGTAGCCGCGCGTATCTCGTCTCAGGCCACGACCGGATGAGCAGTCCATACAACTAAAACCAAACCCCAAGTTTCCTTGAGGGGGCGCTGCAAAGCACTCTAGTTTGGACCAACACTTAGACAAGCATTGGCCCGGGGGGGCTGAATAAAGATGACCCTTGGGTTAATTACTCCCAAGGGAAATGTAGGTGGTGGTGAGGCAAATGGTAAAACCAATGTTGGGCCTTGCTGGAGGAGTCTTATTCAAAGCGAACTGTCAAGGGGGTCCCATAAATCACCCGACCGCGTTAGGGACGCAAAATCTGGGAACATAATACCGATATGACGGAAACTAGGGCGGCAAGAGTGGAACAAAACACTAGGCATAAGGTCGAGCCTTCCACCCTTTACCAAGTATATAGATGCATTAATTAAATAAGATATATTGTGATATCCCAACAAGTAAACATGTTCCAGCAAGGAACAACATCTCCATGTTCCAACAAGGAACAAACTTCATCTTCACCTGCAACTAACAACGCTATAAGAGGGGCTGAGCAAAGCAGTAACCTAGGCAAACAACGGTTTGCTAGGAATGGTGTCAAAGGTTAGAGGTTGACATGGCAATTTGGGATGGCTTGATAAACAGGTAATAGGTAGCGCAGCATAGTGATAGAACGAAGCAACTAGCATAGCAATGATAGTAGTGAGATCCAGGGTAGAGGTCATCTTGCCTGAAATCCCGCAAGGAAGAAGAACGAGTCCATGAAGAAGATGAAGCCACGAAGACGAACCAAGCGTAGACGAACGAATCCTCACGATCGCAACGAAACGGGAACTATCGAGAAGAAGCACACAACATGGTAAACACACCACACATGAACAAGGCATGATGCACAACAAGCATGATGCATGACAAAGCTACCTGAAGCTACTCATGGCAAGAGATGATGCAAACAAGAGCAACACATCAAAGCAAGTTTAAATGAGTCCGAAAACAACATAGAACAATTCCGGTAAGTCCTCATATGCAAATTTCGAAATTGGTCCAGATCTCAATAAACCTTATGTTAAAGTTATTAAAAAGCAAGTTAAGATGCACCACGAGAATCTACACGAAATTCTAGTCAAGTTACATATAAAGTTCATTAGATTCGGAGCTGCGGCCTAGAAGATATGAGCCAAACAAGTTAAACATGGCATCGATGCAAAATGCATACAAACATCAAGCAAACACCTCAAATCAAGGATGCAACATGATAATATGAAACTACATGCAATTCTAAGCAAGTTTCATATAGAGCACACTCAAAACTGAGCAACGGTTCAACACATACACATGAAACAAGTTATAGCAACAATCTGTCCAAAACAGCAACTAGGCATATTGCAAGCATCAAAACAACATGCTACAGAATCCCAACGTGAAAACAAAAGGCATGGGCATGATGTACAGGTAAAGCATTACAAAACATGAACACTGAGATATCTCCAGAAATCACTAGAACATGCTCAAAATGACATGGCAAGATTGCAAATAATAACAGTTTCAGACTTATCAGGAAAAAACATCAGGTTGCAATATTTAGAGCTATCAAACAACATGGTACAGGAACTTATCATGGCAAACAAAGGCATGGCATGATACTACTAAATTCATAGAACAAAAATGACCATGAGCCAAAAGGGAACAGAAAATATGATGGCACCCATGTAAACATGGCAAGTTATATGACAGATTCATACATGGCAGAAACAACAATAAGTAGGCATGTTGGTGAGCTTGAACCACTCACCACAGAGCAATACATGGCATGTCAAGGCAACTCACAGTAAGAAGACATGTTTATGAAGCTAAGAATGGCAAGAGCAAATTCATAGGGTGCATGGATCATTATTTAGCAAATTTGGAGCAAGATTACAACAAGCTACAGCAGGCTAAAAATGCAACCAGGGGCATGAATGGATAGAGCATGACATGTGTAACAAAACATCCTTAGTGAACATCTCCAGATTACGCATAGAATGACTTGTAGAAGCAGGTTAACATAGCATCATGATATAGCAGATTCAGACATGCAAAAACAGTAACAGCAAGTACCCTACTTAACAAGCTTGATGCACTCACTACAGGAACCACAAAAATACATGGATAGCACCACTGTGAAGATGGCATGGCATAGATCAAAACACATGTAGACATCAACCTCATAGGATGCACACATCAAATGCAACAAAAATGACAAATCATCAAGTTATAACAGTTTCAGCAGGTTAACATCATATAGCACTCTTGCAACGATGATTCAGGCATCAAGATGACCTCAAATGAAAATGATGCAATGGAACGAAATGAAGTACTCGTCGAGACGAACAATTTGACATATTACACGCACAAAGGGGAGCTACGGATGCAGAGATATGATGGCATGAACATGGCATGAAAATAACAAAACACTCCGGGACTTGGTGAAAAATATACCATCGCGAAGGTCAACCGGGCTCGCGGGTCGGGTCGGAGGCGAAGCGGGTCCGGGCGCGGGGAGAGGTGGCCGGCGCGGTGGAGGCGGCGGCGCGCCGGTGGAGGAGACCTCGGGCGCCGGCGGGGCAGACGGGCACTGGCCGGAGGCAAGGGCGGCGCCGGCAGAGCA
>NC_057807.1:525418762-525425539 GCF_018294505.1 Triticum aestivum
CTGGTTGGCCGGGCAGCGGCGGCGACTTTGTCCGGCTCGGGCCGGACGTGTCCGGGCGCGGAGTTAGAAGGGGGCTAGGGTTTCGGGGGGAATTCATCTGCGAATTTCGGGGGGAGGAGTTAATTTATAGATAGAGGGAGCTAGGAGTGTCCAAATGGGGCACGGTTTTCGCCCACACGCTCGTGATCGAACGACCGAGAGCATGGAGAGGAGTTTGCTGGGTTTTGGGACACTTTGGAAGGGGTGTTGGGATGCAAAGAGAGAGGGGCTTTACGGTTACCCGGTTGACCGTTGGAGTACCAAACAAACTCCAAATGGCACGAAACTTGACAGGCAGTCTACCGATGCTATACCAAGGCCGCTTGGCAAACCTCGGGCCATTCCGAGAATGTTCAACACCCGCACATGAAAAGAGGCAAAAGGGGGCGCCGGGGGACACAGGAGTGCCGGATTGCAAAACGGACAACGAGGAAAATACTCGGATACATGAGACGAACACGTATGCCAATGCGATGCACATGATGACATGGTATGAAATACATATGATGACATGGCAAAGTGCAACACGCAAGCACATGACATGGCAAAGACGGCGAATAACTGACGGACACCTGACGCATCGAATCCGGGGCGTTACAACTCTCCTCCACTAACAAGAGATCTCGTCCCGAGATCTTAGGACCGAGACGGAAGGGAAAAGGGATGAGTTGAAACAAGAACTCGAGAGAAGAGCCAAGAATCAAGAGCACTCAAGAAGAAGAGAGGAACGACGAGAATGATGAGAATCAAAAGCTCACGGAATCAGATAGACTATGAAAGCACTCGTTCTAACCGGAGTGGTTAGAATGAGAAAAGAAACGGATAAGACTGAAAGGATTTAGCCAGAACTCCGGGTAAAACATGGAGGAATGGAACTTGAACTTGAGAGGATGGAATTATACTTGATGAAGACATGACACAAGACCTCCGGAAAGAATTGAAAAAGTTGAATGAAAAGAACGGATAAGAATATGACAACTTGTGCCACGAATGAAATAGAAAGTATCTTACAAGAAAGGATTGAACGGAGTTGTTGGAAATTCAACAACAAAAGAATAAGCTTGTTGTGGACTTATAGGTAACATCTCAAGATCATAAGGTGATAACCAACCACAAGCGGAAAAGATTGAATAGTTGAGAGGAACGAAGAAATGCAAAACTCCACTTCAAAAGAATACGGAGAATTAATTGCACTTCGAGATGCAAGAAGAAAAGATACTTGAACTCCGCCAACAAAATCTTGATGAACTCTTGAAGGAAGAATTAAATCAAGAAGAACCACCGTGAAGAACTCCGGTAACAAAGGATGATGAGATAGAATGAAGGAAGAAAGAATAAGATGAGCCTTGCGGTGACTTAGATGGAGGTTCCGACGAGATGGCCGAGGAAAATGAACTCCGGAAAAGAAAAGATGAAATCACTTGGAACTAGAATTTATTCATTACGAACAAACTCCGAAGTAAGGGATTAATCACTTGGATGAAATAAGAATAAGATTTATTGTATGCTTATCCTTCATCAAATTAAATTGATGACAAGCAATGGTTTGCATATCACTTATTCTTCTTGAAAAGGATTGAGAAGTGACATATCGCAAAATTGAGAAGGTCTTCATGAACCACCGGTAGGATTGGAAAGAACGAATGAATTAAAATGATAATCAAGGAAAAAGAATCTTGAAAGAACCACCGTAAGAAATTCGGAAATGACTGACGAAAGAGAATAAATCACCGGGAAGAATTAGACGATCAAATATGCCTGAGGGGATTTATAGAGACGCGAACTGATTGAAGAATACTTGAACGAAGCACCGGGATAATATTGAGGCGAACGAAAGGGCATGGATATAGAATAATTGGAGAACGACTTTGAAAACTTGGAATGAAGAAATCTTCCGAAAAGATGGCCTCCGGATGTTCTAGACGGAAAGTAACTCCTGAAATACTCCGGATGGATGAAAAGAATTTGCATGACTCGAAACAATTAGATAGGATAACATCGAGCTAGCACCATGAATCTCTGGGGGAACGGACAAGATTTAAGAGAAACTCTAATTCGGTCTTCAAGGACGACGATAAACACCACCAAAATAACTGAGGTACTCCGGTAGAATGAAAAGCAAAGAGTTTGAGTCAACAATGAAATGGTTTGAAATCGATCTTGGAAAAGGCATGTGACTGAGGAAATTCATCCTTACGTCACACTTGAAAAGAACTAAGAATAACTCCGGGGAAATTAAAAGAGTTAGGTAAGATCCTGGGAAAGACCTGTGGGTTAGGGCCCATTGAATAGATAACACCGTCGGAAAGGATTGTTGAAGAGATAGATGATGCACCGGAACAATTGAAATATTAGAATGAGGTGATAACCTCGAATTAATTGAAACACCGACAAATCTCCTGAGATGACTTGAGCACCCCGGAAGGATAAACTGGCAAGAGGAGAACGAGCAGGGAAAACACTTGATCCAAGGAAAAGAATGTGATCAACCCGAAAAACTTGAATTGAGTGCACCGGAAAAGAAAGGGATGAAGAATGACGAACAAGACGAGAAACCACCGGTTGAAATAATTGAGGGAAGACTGAAGAGGCTCCACACGAATGGAATTGATGGTCGGAAGAAACTCGAACTCCGGGAATAATAGGGTGGGAGGGCGGGAAAAAACAGAGGCAACTTGGAAGGGGAAACGACGAATATCTTGAAGAGAAAAACACCGGTTGAAATCAATGAGGAGAGAGTGCAAAACTTCACACGAGTAGGATGGATACTCGATTACGGACTCCGGTTCCGAGAAGAAAAAGGGGAGGGCGGGTGGGAAAAGAAAACAACTGAGGACAGAGAAACAACTTCGGGAACAATGAAGAGGCTGGAGTCAACTTGACGAGAAATGCACCGGATGAGAAGAGCTGAGAACCAACGATTGGAAAACCAACTACGTGATCCTAAATAAAGTTTGAAAGGGAAGAGGAGTAATTCAAAACACCTACGTCAAGATTCCTCACCAGAGCGACGAAGGGGCTGAGGAGTAAAAAGAATTCCTACTCTCCAATATAACTATACTTAGAAAATAGTTTTCTTCTAGACTCAACACCGGCCAAACTACACGATCAATCAAGGGGGCTCCTAAGGTCGGTCGAGGCTCTGATACCAACTTGTCACGCCCAATATGCGATACTATCCTAAAGAGACTCGAAGGTCCCACCAAGGATAGAACCGCATATTGAAACGCTTTTGCAAGGTGGATATCATTACATCAACATTACATAATAGATGGGGATACATACATAAGGCACAAATGCCACAAGAATACATCAACATCATATACAAGATCAACATCCGACTACTGATGAATCATAAACAGAAACTCAAACAACATCCACCCTGCTAGCCCAGGCTGCCGACCTGGAACCTATCCCCTGATCGAAGAAGAAGCAGAAGAAGAACTCCAAACAAGCAAGCATCGCTCTCGCGTCATGATCATCGCGAAATCTGCACCTGCAACTGTTGTTGTAGTAAACTGTGAGCCACGAGGACTCAGCAATCCCATTACCATGGGTATCAAGACTAGCAAAGCTTAAAGGGAAAGGAAGGGGTAAAGTGGTGAGGTTGCAGCAGCGGCTAAGCATATATGGTGGCTAACCAACGCAAATAAGAGCGAGAAGAGAGCAAGCGGAACGGTCGTGAATCTAGTAATGATCAAGAAGTGATCCTGAACTCCTACTTATGTCAGACATAACCCAGAAACCGTGTTCTCCTCTCGATCAACCCCGAAAAGAGACACTCATGGTTACGCACACGGTTGGTGTATTTTAGAAGAGTTTGCTTCAAGTTTACTACAACCGGATATTAACAAATTCCCATCTGCCACATAACCGCGGGCACGGCTCTTGAAAGTTTATACCCTGCAGAGGTGTCCCAACTTAGCCCATGATAAGCTCTCGCTATCAACGAAGGATATTCCTTCTCCCCAGGAAGACCCGATTAGTCTCGGAATCCCGGCTACAAGACATTTCGGCAGCAATAAAACAAGACCGGCAAGACCTCCCGGCGTGCCGGCACCCTAATAGTAGCCGCGCGTATCTCGTCTCAGGCCACGACCGGATGAGCAGTCCGTACAACTAAAACCAAACCCCAAGTTTCCTTGAGGGGGCGCTGCAAAGCACTCTAGTTTGGACCAACACTTAGACAAGCATTGGCCCGGGGGGGCTGAATAAAGATGACCCTTGGGTTAATTACTCCCAAGGGAAATGTAGGTGGTGGTGAGGCAAATGGTAAAACCAATGTTGGGCCTTGCTGGAGGATTCTTATTCAAAGAGAACTGTCAAGGGGGTCCCATAAATCACCCGACCGCGTTAGGGACGCAAAATCCGGGAACATAATACCGATATGACGGAAACTAGGGCGGCAAGAGTGGAATAAAACACCAGGCATAAGGCCGAGCCTTCCACCCTTTACCAAGTATATAGATGCATTAATTAAATAAGATATATTGTGATATCCCAACAAGTAAACATGTTCCAGCAAGGAACAACATCTCCATGTTCCAACAAGGAACAAACTTCATCTTCACCTGGAACTAACAACGCTATAAGAGGGGCTGAGCAAAGCGGTAACCTAGCCAAACAACGGTTTGCTAGGAATGGTGTCAAAGGTTAGAGGTTGACATGGCAATTTGGGATGGCTTGATAAACAGGTAATAGGTAGCGCAGCATAGCGATAGAACGAAGCAACTAGCATAGCAATGATAGTAGTGAGATCCAGGGTAGCGGTCATCTTGCCTGAAATCCCGCAAGGAAGAAGAATGAGTCCATGAAGAAGATGAAGCCACGAAGACGAACCAAGCGTAGATGAACGAATCCTCATGATCGCAACGAAACGGGAACTATCGAGAAGAAGCACACAACATGGTAAACACACCACACATGAACAAGGCATGATGCACAACAAGCATGATGCATGACAAAGCTACCTGAAGCTACTCATGGCAAGAGATGATGCAAACAAGAGCAACACATCAAAGCAAGTTTAAATGAGGCCGAAAACAACATAGAACAATTCCGGTAAGTCCTCATATGCAAATTTCGAAATTGGTCCAGATCTGAATAAACCTTATGTTAAAGTTGTTAAACAGCAAGTTAAGATGTACCACGAGAATCTACACGAAATTCTAGTCAAGTTACATATAAAGTTCATTAGATTCGGAGCTACGGCCTAGAAGATATGAGCAAAACAAGTTAAACATGGCATCGATGCAAAATGCATACAAACATCAAGCAAACACCTCAAATCAAGGATGCAACATGATAATATTAAACTACATGCAATTCTAAGCAAGTTTCATATAGAGCACACTCAAAACTGAGCAACGGTTCAACACATACACATGAAACAAGTTATAGCAACAATCTGTCCAAAACAGCAACTAGGCATATTGCAAGCATCAAAACAACATGCTACAGAATCCCAACGTGAAAACAAAAGGCATGGGCATGATTTACAGGTAAAGCATTACAAAACATGAACACTGAGCTATCTCCAGAAATCACTAGAACATGCTCAAAATGACATGGCAAGATTGCAAATAATAACAGTTTTAGACTTATCAGGAAAAAACATCAGGTTGCAATGTTTAGAGCTATCATACAACATGGTACAGGAACTTATCATGGCAAACAAAGGCATGGCATGATACTACTAAATTCATAGAACAAAAATCCCTTACTGACCATGAGCCAAAAGGGCACAGAAAATATGATGGCACCCATGTAAACATGGCAAGTTATATGACAGATTCATACATGGCAGAAACAACAATAAGTAGGCATGTTGGTGAGCTTGAACCACTCACCACAGAGCAATACATGGAATGTCAAGGCAACTCACAGTAAGAAGACATGTTTATGAAGCTAAGCAAGGCAAGAGCAAATTCATAGGGTGCATGGATCACTAACAACAATCATGGCAACATTGAACTTAATGTTAACAGGATGACAGCAACATTATTTAGCAACTTTGGAGCACGATTACAACAAGCTACAGCAGGCTATAAATGCAACTAGGGGCATGAATGGATAGAGCATGACATGTGTAACAAAACATCCTTAGTGAGCATCTCCAGATTATGCATAGAATGACTTGTAGAAGCAGGTTAACATAGCATCATGATATAACAGATTCAGACATGCAAAAACAGTAACAGCAAGTACCCTACTTAACAAGCTTGATGCACTCACTACAGGAATCACAAAAATACATGGATAGCACCACTGTGAAGATGGCATGGCATAGATCAAAACACATGTAGACATCAACCTCATAGGATGCACACATCAAATGCAACAAAAATGACAAATCATCAAGTTATAATAGTTTCAGTAGGTTAACATCATATAGCGGTCTTGCAACGATGATTCAGGCATCAAGATGACCTCAAATGAAAATGAAGCAATGGAACTAAATGAAGTACTCGTCGAGGCGAACAATTTGACATATTACACGCACAAAACGGAGCTACGGATGCAGAGATATGATGGCATGAACATGGCATGAAAATAACAAAACACTCTGGGACTTGGTGAAAATTATACCATCGCGAAGGTCAACCGGGCTCGCGGGTCGGGTCAGAGGCGAAGCGGGTCCGGGCGCGGGGAGAGGTGGCCGGCGCGGTGGAGGCGGCGGCGCGCCGGTGGAGGAGACCTCGGGCGCCGGCGGGGCAGACGGGCGCCGGCCGGAGGCGA
>NC_057807.1:525425829-525481085 GCF_018294505.1 Triticum aestivum
CGCGGGAGGCGGCGGCGCCCACGTGGCAGCCTCTGGTTGGCCGGGCGGCGGCGGCGACTTTGTCCGGCTCGGGCCGGACGTGTCCGGGCGCGGAGCAAGAAGGAGGCTAGGGTTTCGGGGGGAATTCATCCGCGAATTTCGGGGGGAGGAGTTAATTTATAGATAGAGGGAGGTAGGAGTGTCCAAATGGGGCACGGTTTTCGCCCACACGATCGTGATCGAACGACCAAGAGCATGAAGAGGAGTTTGCTGGGTTTTTGGACACTTTGGAAGGGGTGTTGGGCTACAAAGAGAGAGGGGCTTTACGGTTACCCGGTTAACCGTTGGAGTACCAAACAAACTCCAAATGGCACGAAACTTGACAAGCGGTCTAGCGATGCTATACCAAGGCCGCTTGGCAAACCTCGGGCCATTCCGAGAATGTTCAACACCCGCACATGAAAAGAGGCAAAAGGGGGCGCCGGGGGACATAGGAGTGCCGGATTGCAAAACGGGCAACGAGGAAAATACTCGGATACATGAGGCGAACACGTATGCCAATGCGATGCACATGTTGACATGGTATGAAATGCATATGATGACATGGCAAAGTGCAACACACAAGCACATGACATGGCAAAGACGGCGAATAACTGACATACTCCTTTTGCACGCTTACTCATTCTCCTTCACACGCACTTGATCCCTCTCGACTTAGGCACTCTCCTCGGTCCATAACATATTGATTTATTGAGAAGTCAAACATCACAAAGTTTGACCATGTACATGGAGAAAAACAATTACATATGGAACGGCAAACATATACCATTAGATTCACCATGAGATGTAGTTTCGTATGATGTATCTTTGGTATTGAAAATATAAATAACATTTGTGTAAACCTGATCAAAGTTTCCAAAGTTTGACTTCTAAAAAAGTTACATGCACTGCATTATCGAGCGGATGGAATATCTCTTTCCCCCTCTCAGCTATCTGACGCACCACTCAGCCTTATCGGGGCTCCTCAATCTCTCTCAAACTTTATATCTCCCTGGTTCACACATACACATGTCTCGCTCGTGCTATACATATAGACCCATCGAACACTCTCCTCCCTTGTTCTCTCTCTATGTGACACGCACCCCCCTAATAAGTATCATAATCCCTCACTCCATCATAGGCGCAGGCACTCCCCCCCCCCTAAGTATGATTATCTCTCACTAGCCATCAGGAACACACGTATTGTCTCCTTCCATCCATACGTCTATCTCGATATCTCTCGGGGTATCTTCTATCGCGCACACTGTGACGCCCCTGATTCAATCATACACTAATCATACACGCAAACGTGTACGATCAAGATCAGGGACTCACTGGAAGATATCACAACACAACTCTAAAAATAAAATAAGTCATACAAGCATCATAATACAAGCCAGGGGCCTCGAGGGCTCGAATACAAGTGCTCGATCATAGACGAGTCAGCGGAAGCAACAATATCTGAGTACAGACATAAGTTAAACAGGTTTGCCTTAAGAAGGCTAGCACAAACTGGGATACAGATCGAAAGAGGCGCAGGCCTCCTGCCTGGAATCCTCTTAAACTACTCATGGTCGTCGTTAGGGGCCTTCACGTAGTAGTAGGCACCTCCGGTGTAGTAGGAGTCATCGTTGACGGTGGCGTCTGGCTCCTGAGCTCCAGCATCTGGTTGCGACAACCAGTAAGAAAGGAAAATTGGGGAAAAGGGGGAGCAAAGCAACCGTGAGTACTGATCCAAAGTACTTGCAAGAAAGGATCTACACTACATATGGATGGGTATATGTGTAAAGGGCCATATAAGTGGACTGAACTGTAGAATGCCAGAATAAGAGGGGGGATAGCTAGTCATGTCGAAGACTACGCTTCTGGCAACCTCCATCTTGCAGCATGTAGAAGAGAGTAGATGGTAAGTTCACCAAGTATCATCGCATAGCATAATCCTACCTGGCGATCCCCTCCTCGTCGCCCTGTGACAGAGTGATCACGGGGTTGTATCTGGCACTTAAAAGGGTGTGTTTTATTAAGTATCCGGTTCTAGTTGTCATAAGGTCAAGGTAAAACTCTAGGTCGTCCTTTTACCGTGGGACACGGCTATTCGAATAGATAAACTTCCCTGTAGGGGTGCACCACATAACCCAACACGCTCGATCCCCTTTGGCCGGAGACACTTTTCTGGGTCATGCCTAGCCTCGGAAGATCAACACCTCGCAGCCCCACCTAGGCACAACAGAGAGGTCAGCATGTCGGTCTAAATCCTATGCGCGCAGGGGTCTGGGCCCATCGCCCATTGCACACCTGCACATTGCGTACGCGGCCGGAGAGCAGACCTAGCAACCTCCATTTCAAAGGAAGTTGCATTACGCGGTCCAACCCGACGCACGCCGCTTAGTCGCTGACGTCAAGAAGGCTTCGGCTGATACCACGACGTCGAGTGCCCGTAACTGTTCACGCGTAGTTGGTTAGTGCGTATAGGCCAGTGGTCAGACTCAGATCAAATACCAAGAACGTGTTAAGCATGTTATTTTAAAGTAACCTCGAACGCCGACCAGGGCCAGGCGCACCTCTCTCCTAGGTGGTCTCAGCCTGCCCTGTCGCTCCGCCACAAAGTAACAGTCGGGGGCTGTCAGGAACCCCAGGCCCACCTCTACCGGGATGGAGCCACCTGCCCCTTCAGCCCCCATCTCCGAATAGTATCATAAGTAATGTAACAGTATAAAGTTTATAGCATATGCCCGTGATCACCTCCGGAAGTGATCACGGCCCAGTATTATAGCATGGCAGACACACAAGAGTGTAGGGCCACTGATGGAATACTAGCATCCTATACTAAGCATTTAGGATTGTAGGTAAGGGTAACAACTGTAGCAACAATGACAAGCTATGCAGCAGAATAGGATTAACCGAAAGCAGTAACATGCTACACTACTCTAATGCAAGCAGTAGAGAGAAGGAATAGGCGATATCTGGTGATCAAGGGGGGGGCTTGCCTGGTTGCTCTGGCAAGAAGGGTTCGTCAACACCGTAGTCGTACTGCGCAGCAGCGGCGTCGGTCTCGGTGTCTAACGAGAGAAGAGGGGGAAGAAACAATAAATATAATGCAAACATAAGCATGACGATGGAAGACATGACAATGCGCGGTGCTAGGTGTGCCCTAACGCGGTAGGAGGTGGTACCGGCGAAGGGGGGGAAACATCCGGGAAAGTATTCCTGGTGTTTCGCGTTTTCGGACAAATGAACCGGAGTGGTAAAGTTGCGTGTTTGCTATGCTAGGGATGTGTGGCGGGCGAACGGGCTGCGTATCCGGATTCGCCTCGTCGTTGTGAGCAACTTTCATGTATAAAGTATTTTCATCCAAGTTACGGATGATTTTATATTAATTTTTAAAGTTTTAATTCAATTTTGGAATTAACAGATTTTAATTAATTAGAAAAGGTAATTATTGGGTCAGCGTGACATCAGCATGATGTCAGCAGGTCTACAGGTTGACTAGGTCAAACCTGGCACGTGGGGCCCGTTCGTCATAGTCTCAGGTTAATTAAACATGGTTAAATAGTTAACTAAATGATTAGGTTAATTCATTTTAATTAGATTAGTGAAATAGGATTAATTAACTTAATTACCTAATTAACTAATTAATTACTAAATTATTTAGTTTAACTCCTTTTCTTTTTCTTTTTTAAAAAAACATTCTGGGGCGGGGCCCCCTTATCATAGCCCCTGGGGCCTTAGCGGGCGTTGGGCAGTGGTTACGGGCGCGGGCGCCAGCCCGTTAGAGCGCTCGCCCAGGCCAGATGCGGGGCGGGACTGGCGAGGCGCCGTGAGGCTTGGCCGCGGCGATGCGAGGGCGGCCGCCTGAGGCCTCTGGCAGGGGCGACGGTGGCGCAGCAGTGGGGGGCGCTGCGGGCATGGCTGTGGTGCGCGTTGGAGGACGCCGGCGAACGCAGAGTCGCGGTTGTGGTGTGAGGGCCGGGCGCAGTGAACAGGACAGCGCGGCGCGGCGACTCCGATGAGCGGTGGCGAGGGGACGAGGTCCAGTAGGGGCGCGGTAAGAGTAGGGGCGCAGTAGGAGTGGGCGCACGCCGGCGAGCCAGGGCGCGGATGCGCGCGCACACGTGCAGCAGCGGCGAGAGGCCAGAGGGGGAGGATGCAGGCGGCACGGCAGGGGCGAAGGTGGCCGGCGCACGGAGCGGTGCGGGTGCCGTGGGGTGTTACGTGCTCCAACGAGCTCGGGCGACAGCGGGGGAGAGAGAAGGAGAGGTCGGGCCTCACTTGCGGTGCAGGGAAAGGGCAGTGTGCTCAAGGAGGAGGACGAGGAGGTTATGACGATGGTAGGCAGCTCAGACGAAGCAGTGGCGGCACGAGGCGGCGACGGTGTGCGGCGGCAGCGTCAAGGCGAGGAGGATGCCGTGGCACGGGCGCGAGGGAGGGGGTCCTCTCCGGCGGGTGGCTCATCCACCGCAGCAGGGTCGCCGGGCGGCACGGGGCTCGGGCACGGCGCCCTGCGGAGCCAGGGTGGCGGAGGGGCAAGGCACGGGCACCGGGTGACGGCGGCGTGGTGTCAAGCCTCGATCCAGATCCGGATCGGGGGGAGAGCGACGTGGGGTTGTGGGGGAAGAAGTGGGTGTGTTTAGGGTTTGGTAGTGGGCAGGGGAGGCCATATATGCATGCTTAGCTGGGCCGGCTAGCACAGCGGTCTGCTGGGCCGTGGCCCAGCTGGGCCAAAGTGGGGTTGCTTTCTCTTCTTCTTTTTCCTCTTGTTTAATTTTCTTTTTTGTTTTCTGTTTTATTTTAGTTCCTCTTTTATTTTAGTTTTATAAACTATAAAAGTAGTCCCTAATTTAGTGTTAATAAATAGGCTACTGCCACATAAGTTTGGGCAACCAAATAAAATAGTTTAATATTTTATTTATTGTAAAAGGCATTCAACTAAATTTTTTTCTACTGTTTAAAACATTTTAGAGTATTTTACACTTTTCTAAGAGTGTGGTTTCTCCACCATACTTACCTATGCATAATTTGGCTCACCCTGAACATTTTAGTTTTAATATTCGAAAACTTTTATTGTGTGCTTGATTTTGAATTTGAATTTGAATCGTTTACGAACTAACGCGAGATTAGCAACAATAATCGAGGTGACGTGGCATCATTAGTAGAAAGTTACTATAGCTTAATTATCCTGGCGTTACAATTCTCCTCCACTACAAAAACTCTCATCCCGAGATTTAAGAGGTAGAGTTAAGGGGAAAGAATTGGTTATGAATTCTAACGAGTGTTGTCGGTCTTGGTTGCTCGTCCCGAAGACGTTGATCTCTTTTGTTGATGCCTTCATTTCTCTGATTTAGGTCATCATGATGAAGTCGTCATCAGTCATTCGGGAACTCAATCGTACTTACGAAAGAATAAAGGGTGGGTATTCCGGGAGAACGGACCTCTGTAAGGTTGACTATCTGGTTGATAACATCAGGGAAGGTGGTGGAAAGTAACTCTCGAATTGAAACTTAAGAAATTACCGAGAGCAAAGTAAGAAGGTGCAAAATAGAAGTTTCAATCGCATAGGCAATCGTTCGTTGCCTGAAACGAAGTGTTGAAGGGGTTTAGAGCAATGTGAATAAGCATTGCCTCAGATACCAGAATAGATCACTAGGCAGGTGGCCCGTGAATTACTTACAAAGCCAAGCGCGAGGAATAACTTTGACAATAGGGTGTACAGGAGAGTCAGGTTTTGATCCTGTTGTGGGTTATGGGCCCACCATGTGGGTTAAAAGTAGGAAGGGCGGTAACGTCTTGCACGATCATGTAAGCAAGGCATGTCAGAGGATAGCTTGTCAGTTATGTCAGCAACAACATCGGTACCAAGGGCGAGGGACGAAGAGAACCATTTTCCTGCTCGTTGAATGAGACAGACCAATAGGAAAAGTTCTCGTCCATCGATGGCTACCGGAATGTCATCAACAATAGTAACAGGGTCTTACCGACACGATTGTACACCTAGGTCTTTACATAAGCACAAGAATATTAATGCTTAGATCATATAGATCACTAGAAAGGTTAAACAAATCAATGGAAAGGAAAATGTGTTTAAACACATATTTCAGGGGTATATCCTTCCCAAGGACAACCAGAGCATGATTTTCATGACAGGATATAACATAGAAAACCCTTTAGGTAAGAGGAGAGAAATTTCATGATATTACCCATACAAAGGTGTTTGGATAATTGATAAGGAAAATTTAACATTGTGCTACAAATGTTCTTATTGATGATAGGAGTACCAGATACATGCTTCGAGATAGCATTGACGTGGTTTTCAATCAAAGGTCAGACGTTGCATGCACAAAGGATTCATCAGGAACAACTGATAAAATAAGTCTGACGATTTCCTCATGGAAGAATCGCTAAGCTTGCTAAAAAGGAAACTATAACAATAGGTCCTCCGGCCAGGTGTGCTAGGCATGACATTACCTTATCAGGTCACATAAAGACCAATGTTATAACTCTTGGAAATATGTTTGAACCATCGTATCTGACCGAGATTCAGATCTGATTGGTGTCAGGATACCTCAGACTCAGTATCCTGAGATAAAAAGGTGCGACATGAATTGACGAGAAGACGTCATAAGATTCTCTAGAAATGAACTATGGAAGTGAGTTCTGAAACAAGAGTTCATCAGTAAACCAAGGAGAGGATGAGGAGGTGGATGATAGGCTCAGCGACGAATCATCGAGATTTCCAAAGGATGAATTTCCACAATTATGTGAACAAGGAAATAACCTTTGTCGGATCAAATGATATAGTGATGTATGCTCGAGGAAAACATACACAATTTAAACATTGGTTGAAAGGTGCGCACGAAATATGGGCTTAGGTAACATGATCAATGTTCAGAATGATGATCCAATAACCAATACACAAAGAATGAAACTACCGTTCATTATCTTACAAGCAATAAGGTTGCTAGTAATTTTGAATTTTACACCTCACAGTTCAATCATCAGTATTCCGGTTGGAAACAACACGGGGACCAAGAGATGAATGTAGATGGCGGAATGTATCACTTGTACCAAGAATTATTTAAGAGGTGGAGCAGTCCTCACAACATCCTTGACATAAAAGACAGTAATACTTCAAGGTAGAACATAATATAAGTTGGATAGCAAGTTGCATCCATAACATGAACAAGTTGTGACAAAAGAAGGTAAGGATGTTGTCAATGGTAACTCATATTACCAAGGGACGAGGTTGGTACTTATCGTCATGAATTCGATTGATATCTCGGAAAGAGTCCAATTGTCAAAGAAGATCACGACAATTTTGTCGAGAGGCTCCATGAAGATGTAATCGATCGGTGATGACATCAAGTCAAAGGAATGATGGAGCGAAAGGTTAATGGATCCAAGGGTATGACACAAACTCCAAACCAAGCTTGTTGTCCAAAGCGAAATGATATGATGAGGAAGATCAACGTAAGCTTAGCTCATCGTCAAATAATTGTGCTCCGGGAAGAAGGACCAGGTAGCACAGTTAAAATTTAATGTGGTAATGATATAGCCGATCAGGCTAGAAATGGCGTGATCGGGTACAAAATTGTACTTAAGTAAGATTACTACGATTTGTTGAACCATAGTGCGGACTCGGTTCAGTTATTGGTGTCTTTGAGTGTTCAATAACTCAGAGCCCATGAAAAATTGTAATCAGTGAGAATGTAGTACTTAATGAAGAACTCATAGGAAGTTATGCAGTTCCAAGATAATCTCGAGATACCAGGGGGTAATACTCAATGAAAGATCAAAGTAAAGGTTGGACTGGTGTATTGATCCACAGAATACAAGTGCTTAAACTTGCCCGAGAAATGGTATCTAAGAAGAACATATGGTTGGAACCACGATTGCAAAGGATCAATTCACAGATACCAGATGATATTATATCAACGAAATAGTTATTATTACAAGAAGCTTATATGGTAGGATCTACATTGTGTCCATGGGCATGAACACAAAGTTCAAGGTCGACTCCCACTTCTTCAATGTATAACCTTCCATTCACCTCTCACTTTCGAAGAAGTTGTAGTGTTGAAATTTTATCTAGCAAAATACCAGAAGAGTATGACTCGCGAAAACTTTCGAGTTCACACATATTAAGGAAGGCATAGGTTCAACCCGTCAGGGTATCGTGGAAACATATACCACAAGCTTCAATAGTAAATACCACCAGCTCGAAAACAAAGCATGGTTGAGAAAGCAGAGGATACAATTTACCAAAGGCTTTATATATCCGTGGAAAGGCTCACAAGGTTATTTTAATATGGAGGACACTGCCGGATAATAATCCAACAAGAGGTCTGGTGGTCTACAACGGAGCTGATGTGAGTATCGGTACTCTATTAAAGGAAGAAGGAATGCAAGTGTATCGGATTATAGAAACAATTGACTAACTCAAAGCTCAAATGCAAAGGAATTATGAATTCCAAGACAAGGGATCAGAAGCAATGCTCTGATTAGGGATGGATAAGTTGAATAGCCTTAGGGGTACAATCGACGGCAATTTGATTGGTCGAGAACTAGGTCCTGTTCAAAATGACGTCTGAGCTGGAAGGATAAATTCTAGGATCTGATTGAGGATTGCTGGCATTCCCAACATATTGAATCAACAGACTCAAGATGATAATGACAAAGGATGCCAATAAGATTACCAAACTTATGGGATTATCCATAATGCAAGCAAGCAAAAATTTCAAGAGCAATAAGCTACTGAGGATTTTCGGAAGGTTGAATAGTATTTTGAAGACCTTTCTGAAACACATGAACAACTGGGAATGACCGGATACTCGATAAGTACAAGCAATTATCCGTAAGGGTATTCATGTGGCTAAGAATTGTAAGACAGTAGGCACAAAGTATTCTCGTAACAATAGAGAGAATTTCGAGGTATCTTGTAATAACAAGATCAATGGAGAATGATTGTATGAATGGCAAGTGTACGTGGTTATCCATAGGGTTTATCGATGGAAGGTAATTGCAAAAGCGATGGCACAAAGTCTCGGGAGAACATCAGAGAGTATTGTCATAATCTTCTGTTGAAGCAGACGATCATCTAGAATGAAGGGGTTCTCTGGGTGGATGTGATCACGAGATCCTAATGTTAGAGTTAGCAAAGTATTTAACCCGGAGAGAAGAGAGATTAGAATCCCAGAGTAAAGACGAGGAATAAAAAGATCCTAATACCACCCGATGGTGACGTGGGCCCGTAAGGCACACAACCATGTTAGTAAAAGTTTTATAAAGTCTAGACTCAACTTCGGCCAAGGAGTGTGGAAGGGGGATTCCTACAGGCAATCGGCTCTGATACCAACTTATGACACCCCTGATTCAATCTTACACTAATCATACACGCAAACGTGTACGATCAAGATCAGGGACTCACGGGAAGATATCACAACACAACTCTAAAAATAAAATAAGTCATACAAGCATCATATTACAAGCGAGGGGCCTCGAGGGCTCGAATACAAGTGCTCGATCATAGACGAGTCAGCGGAAGCAACAATATCTGAGTACAGACATAAGTTAAACAGGTTTGCCTTAAGAAGGCTAGCACAAACTGGGATACAGATCGAAAGAGGCGTAGGCCTCCTGCCTGGGATCCTCCTAAACTACTCCTGGTCGTCGTTAGCGGCCTGCACCTAGTAGTAGGCACCTCCGGTGTAGTAGGAGTCGTCATTGACAGTGGCGTCTGGCTCCTGGGCTCCAGCATCTGGTTGCGACAACCTGGAAGAAAGGAAAAGGGGGGAAAAGGGGGAGTAAAGCAACCGTGAGTACTCATCGAAAGTACTCGCAAGAAAGGATCTACACTACATATGCATGGGTATATGTGTAAAGGGCCATATCGGTGGACTGAACTGCAGAATGCCAGAATAAGAGGGGGATAGCTAGTCATGTCGAAGACTACGCTTCTGGCAGCCTCCATCTTGCAGCATGTAGAAGAGAGTAGATGGTAAGTTCACCAAGTATCATCGCATAGCATAATCCTACCTGGCGATCCCCTCCTCGTCACCCTGTGACAGAGTGATCACCGGGTTGTATCTGGCACTTAAAAGGGTGTGTTTTATTAAGTATCCGGTTCTAGTTGTCATAAGGTCAAGGTACAACTCCGGGTCGTCCTTTTACCGAGGGACACGGCTATTCGAATAGATAAACTTCCCTGCAGGGGTGCACCACATAACCCAACATGCTCGATCCCCTTTGGCCGGACACACTTTCCTGGGTCATGCCCGGCCTCAGAAGATCAACACGATCCAGCCCCACCTAGGCACAATAGAGAGGTCAGCACACCTGTCTAAATATTATGCGCGCAGGGGTCTGGGCCCATCGCCCATTGCACACCTGCACGTTGCGTATGCGGCCGGAGAACAGACCTAGCAACCTCCATTTTAAAGGAAGTTAAGTTACGCGGTCCAACCCGGCGCGCGCCGCTCAATCGCTGACGTCAAGAAGGCTTCGGCTGATACCACGACGTCGAGTTCCCATAACTGTTCCCGCGTAGTTGATTAGTGCGTATAGGCCAGTGGCCAGACTCAGATCAAATACCAAGAACTCGTTAAGCGTGTTATTTTAAAGTAACCGCGAACGCCGACTAGGGCCAGGCCCACCTCTCACCTAGGTGGTCTCAACCTGCCCTGTCGCTCCGCCACAAAGTAACAGTAGGGGGCCGTCGGGAACCCCAGGCCCACCTCTACCGGTATGGAGCTACCTGCCCCTTCAGCCCCCATCTCCGAACAGTATCAGAAGTAATGTAACATTACAAAGTATATAGCATATGCCCGTGATCACCTCCTGAAGTGATCACGGCCCAGTAGTATAGCATGGCAGACAGACAAGAGTGTAGGGCCACTGATGGAATACTAGCATCCTATACTAAGCATTTAGGATTGCAGGTAAGGGTAACAACTGTAGCGACAATGACAGGCTATGCAGCAGAATAGGATTAACCAAAAGCAGTAACATGCTACACTACTCTAATGCAAGCAATAGAGAGAAGGAATAGGCGATATCTGGTGACCAAGGGGAGGGGCTTGCCTGGTTGCTCTGGCAAGAAGGGGTCATCAACACCGTAGTCGTACTGGGTAGCAGCGGCGTCGGTCTCGGTGTCTAATGAGAGAAGAGGGGGAAGAAACAATAAATATAATGCAAACATAAGCATGACGATGGAAGACATGACAATTCGTGGTGCTAGGTGTGCCCTAACGCGGCAGGAGGTGGTACCGGCGAAGGGGGGGAAACATCCGGGAAAGTATTCCCGGTGTTTCGCGTTTTCGGACAGATGAACTAGAGGGGGAAAGTTGCGTGTTTGCTATGCTAGGGATGTGTGGCGGGCGAACAGGTTGCATATCCGGATTTGTCTCGTTGTTCTGAGCAACTTTCATGTATAAAGTATTTTCATCCGAGTTACGGATTATTTTATATTAATTTTTAAAGTTTTAAGTCAATTTTGGAATTAACAGATTTTTATTAATTAGAAAAGGTAATTATTGGGTCAGCATGACATCATCATGATGTCAGCAGGTCTTCAGGTTGACTAGGTCAACCCTGGCACGTGGGGCCCGTTCGTCATAGTCTCAGGTTAATTAAACATGGTTAAATAGTTAACTTAATGATTAGGTTAATTCATTTTAATTAGATTAGTGAAATAGGATTAATTAACTTAATTAACTAATTAATTAATTAATTACTAAATTATTTATTTTAACTCCTTTTCTTTTTCTTTTTTAAAAAAACGTTTTGGGGCGGGCCCCCCTTTTCATAGGCCCCTGGGGCCTTAGCGGCGCTCGGCAGTGGTTACGGGCGCAGGCGCCAGCCTGTTAGAGCGCTTGCCCAAGCTAGATGCGGGGCGAGACTGGCGAGGCGCGGCGAGGCTTAGCCGCGGCGATGCAAGGGCGGCCGCTGGAGGCCTGTGGCAGGGGCGACGGCGGCGCAGCAGTGGGGGGCGCTGCGGGCATGGCCGTGGTGTGCGATGGAGGGCGTCGGCCAACGCAGAGGCGGGGCTGTGGTGCGAGGGCCGGGCGTGGTGAACAGGACAGCGCGGCGCGGCGGCTCCGATGAGCGGTGGCGAGGGGACGAGGTACAGCAGGGGCGCGGTAGGAGTGGGCGCGCACCAACAAGCCACGGCGCGGATGCGCGCGCACACGCGCAGCGGCGGCGAGAGGCCAGAGGAGGAGGATGCGGGCATCACGGCAGGGGCGAAGGTGGCCGGTGCACGGAGCGGTGCGGGTGCCGCGGGGTGTTACGAGCTCCAGCGAGCTTGGGCGACAGCGGGGGGGGAGGAGAGGCCGGGCCTCACTTGCGGTGCAGGGAAACGGCAGTGTGCTCGAGGAGGAGGACGAGGAGGCGACGACGATGGTAGGCGGCTCAGACGAAGCAGTGGCGGCACGAGCCAGCGACAGTGTGCGGCGGCGGCGTCGAGGCGAGGAGGAGGCCGTGGCACGGGCGCGAGGGAGGGGGTCCTCTCCGGCGGGTGGCTCGTCCACCATAGCAGGGTCGCCGGGCGGCGCGGGGCTCGAGCACAGCGCCCTGCGGAGCCACGGTGGCGGAGGGGCAAGGTGCGGGCACCGGGTGACGGCTGCGCGGTGTCAAGCCTCGATCCAGATCGGGATCGGGGGGAGAGCAACGTAGGGTCGTGGGGGAAGAAGTGGGTGCGGTTAGGGTTTGGTAGTGGGCAGGGGAGGCCATATAGGCCTGCTTAGCTGGGCCGGCTAGTGCAGCGGTCTGGTGGGCCGTGGCCCAGTTGGGCCAAAGTGGGGTTGCTTTCTCTTCTTCTTTTTCCTCTTGTTTAATTTTCTTTTCTGTTTTGTGTTCTATTTTAGTTCTTCTTTTATTTTGGTTTTATAAACTATAACATTAGTCCCTAATTTAGTGTTAATAAATAGGCTACTGCCACATAAGTTTGGGCAACCAAATAAAATAGTTTAATATTTTATTTATTGTAAAAGGCATTCAACTAATTGTTTTTGCTACAGTTTAAAACATTTTAGAGTATTTTACACTTTTATAAAAGTGTGGTTTCTCCACCATACTTACCTATGCATAATTTGGCTCACCCCAAACATTTTAGTTTTAATATTCGAAAACTTTTATTGTTTGCCTGATTTTGAATTTGAATTTGAATCGGTTTCGAACTAACGCGAGATTAGCAATAGTAATCGAGGTGACGTGGCATAATTAGTAAAAAGTTACTGTAGCTTAATTATCCGGGCATCTCACACACACCTTGTCACTTGATCTCCCACACATGTAGTCCCATCACGATCTCCAGGGGATCTCTCTATGACAAACGTACACTCTCTCCTCCCCATGTCTGCATTTTCTCCGTACATCTCTCTCGACCTCTCTCCCTTGTTCGTCAGACCCCTCTTGGCCACGTGCTAGGGGTCTTGCTCTCTCGGTTGCAAACAACCGCACACTATCTCCTCACCTTGCTTCCGTTGTCGAAGATGCATCTGTGATATGTTTGCATAAGACACACACGTTTTTTCTCGACTTTTATCGACTGTTGTCCATGTCTCTTTCACACACGCACACACACTTTTTCACTCACTCTTTCTATTTCTCTCTCTCTAGTTAGGGACTCTCTCACGTCCATAAGCATATGGATGTTTTGAAAAGTTAAACCTCAAAAAAGTTTGACCAGGTATATGTGGAGAAAAACATTTACATCTGGAAGGATCATTAGATTCATCACAACATGTACTTACTTCATACTATCATTTATCTTTGGTATTGTAGATATAAGTAATTTCGTTATAAACTTGGTCAAAGTTTCAAAAGTTTGACTTTTAAAAAAATGTTGGAACTACATTATCGAACGGATGGAGTAGCTCTTTCTCTCTCTCTCTCTCTCTCTCTCTCTCTCTCTCTCTCTCTCTCTACTATCTCTCACGGGCCTCCCCTCTCACACGAACACTCTATACCGGCAGATTATACGCTCACTATGTCAGCGTATAGCTCCATATATTGTTTAGTTGACTGGTCAACCAGTCCACATGCTGCCTTGTCAGCTCGTGTTCTGTATCTTCGTGCACTGGCCCATGTGGCAGTGGGTGAAAATAAGTAAATTAGAGGCCCATCTGACATGCGGTGAAGTAAACAAAGTTGAAACCACTCGGGGTAGCACCCCGCACGCTAGTAAATTGAGGGCGCATTGAGGACACACTTCTTCCGCGTGGAGGACGCACTGGCGCACAATTCACCACTGCGCGGTGGCATGCACAGAAGGACGCACTCGCGCACACCCAGCACACAACACACACCAGCACACATGTACACCGGCGTCGCCGCCGGTTGAGATGGACGGCGAGGCAGCCAACAAGTGGAGGCGGCTCGAGCCAAAACCGCATCCGGCGAGCCTGGACTTCATCAGCAGCCTCCCCGACGACATGCTGCTCGTCATCATCAGCCTCCTCCCCACAAAATCTGCCGTGCGGACCTCCCAGCTCTCCCGGCGGTGGCGCCCTCTCTGGCACCGCGTCCCCCTCAACCTCACCGTCGACAGCTGCCGCTGCGACGGGGATTGCAAACGCATGGCCGCAGTCTCCAAGATCCTTTCATCGCACCCTGGGCCAGCTAGACGCCTTGACATCTGCATGTTCAGTACCAACTGCAAGGTCCAACACAACTTTGACGAGTGGTTCTTATCCCCCGCCCTAGATCAGCTCGAGGAGCTCAGCTTTGAAGCTGGACGATGTCGCTCTCTGCCGCCGTCTGTGCTCTGCCTCGCGCCAACGCTGCGCCGCGCCAGTTTCATCTCCTGCTATCTTCCCCAGATTAATGTCGCGCCCGCCCTTCTTCTCCCTCAACTCAAGCAGCAAGACCTCTTCGATGTTGTCATCTCGAAGAAGGCTATGGAGCACCTGCTCCGCAGCTGTACTGCGCTCGAGTACCTTCGTCTTGAGCAGATCCACGGGTTCATTAGCCTCCACATCGCCTCGACGAATCTCCGATGGATTTATGTGTCTTGCTGGCCCCGCAACAAGACATCAATTGGGAATAGATCACTCTAGTTGTTACACGTTATGGTCATTGAGAATGCGCCTTTCCTTGAGAGATTGGTTGTATCGGATCTAGAAGGTCCAACAAAAATCAGGGTCATTGATGCGCCAAAATTGACAGCGTTGGTGGACTCGTCTGCCAAATTCTCCGAACTCTTTAGTGGATCCATAATCGTTCAGGTACAGCACTCATCTTCTTCTCCGTCTTCTTAAAATTCACATTTTTAAATTTCTTCTGGATGTATTTACGACCATCTTCCAGAAAATGATTCCCACAAGCTTGACCCAGTCTATGCGCAGAGTGAAGATCTTGGCAATAAAATATCGGCCCCAATCTGGATCAAGTTGTTGGATTCCTTACATGCTTTCCGTGCACGAAGAAGCTACTCATCGAGGTGGAACTTCTTTCCTATTAGTAAACGGTAATCACAACATAGCTCAAATTTTTCGTAATTTTCCCAAATTATGATGACAAGTGTAGTGTTCAAAACTGCATCTACGCACTACACCAAAAGAAACATTTTTAGTATTTTTTTCTCACATGAGCACCTGCATCGTTTTTTTGTTGTGCTACTATAGTAGCCTAGGCAAGTCATAGTGGAAAGTAACTTAGACTACTCCAGTAACTCTATGGTTACCCTAAGAGCAAGTACTACCTCCGTCCTGGTTTACTCTTCCTACTTTGTAGTATGAAAATTTGACCATAGATTTAACGGAAAAAATGTTAATGCATGTCACTAAGAACTATATTATTGGATTCGTATTTGAACATAATTTCAAATGGTGTAATTTTTAGTGACATGCATTGGCATTTTCTTACATAAATATATGGTCAAAATTTTATACTAAATAAGTGGTAGTACAAAAGTGGGCTATGACGGCCCTCCACTATGTAGGCCAAAACACGTGCCAAATTCACTTGTGATGCATTTGGCATCGATGCCCCTCCATTGCTCACCTGGTGCCCCAATTTGGATCACCTACTTTGCTCCGGTGCCAAATTAACTCACGCAATGAAAAAACACTTGCATGGGAGAGAGAGAGGACTGAGGCAATAAAAAACACTTGTTTGGGAGAGTGACAGGCTAGTGTTGTTGGCTTTTTTTGAGGGAACTAGTGTTGTTGGTTTGATTGATTTGTTTATACATGTGGGTCTGTGTGTACAGCGGTGCCAACTCTCTCACATCGCGAGAGTGGTGCCAAAATATTTTGATTTCACATCGATGTGTATTATGTGGCATACTTTTGCGAAATATGGCATCGGCCACATAGTGGAAGGCAACAAATGCCCAAGCTCTTCACGTACTCCTAGGTAAATGAGAGGAAAGAGAAAGAGAGAGAGAGAGAGAGTGAGTGAGTGAAAAAATATCACTAGCCAGCCAACCCTATCGTATGAGCGAATGATATTGGTACCTCTTGATGACACGACAATCTTATACAGCCATCTGCTCTAATATATTCTCTTCTTTTCCAGATAAAAAATACCCAACAGTGAAAAATGTGCTGCACTATAAAAATCTCATCGAATGCCTTGATCTCCATCTTACAGAAATTGATTTGATCGACTACCGAGGCAGCACATCTGAGATTAAATTGGCCAAGTTCTTTGTTCTGGAGGCAAGTGTGCTCAAGGTAATGAGGTTTGGCATTCTCTGGCGCAACAATGAATGGTGTGTTGATCACTGCAAGCGTCTAAGCCTAAATGACAAAGTCTCCGCAGAAGCTGAAATTTTTTTGAAACATCAAGTGGCCAGAGACTCGAAAACTTATTTACCCATTAGTAACTTGTCAGGGTGGTGGATTTTAGTTTGTACGATAATGCTACATCCACCTAAAGTAACGAAAGTTCTTACATAAACTTCCTAGTAATTCCCTCTTTGTAGGTGCAGCATTACTCCTAACATTTGTAATATCAGTATGAAACTTGTAACATTGCCATGTCCTATTCCTGCATTTTCAAAATCATGTGAATCAAACAGGTCCTGATTTGGTGATGATGTTGTGCCTGCCATCTTTCACCAATAGCCGTCGGATCTAGATCTGACGCATACAAACCAAACTTCTCCAGTTTTGCAAAAAGATGCCCGCACTTGTTCCCTATTTACAAACAACTCCTTATCTCTCACAATTAGCCTTATCTCCTCCCCACCACATCTAGAAGGCCATGGAAAAATCTGGCGCGATGGTCACTGCCGGCGCCATCCACCCCCCAATCTTGGTGTTCCGTGCAATGCACGGGCATCTACGCACGGAAAATTATGTCGAACACGGCTAGTTGTAAGCAGGCTAGGTCTACAGCCATGATGATAGTGACTGCAAACGGTGAGGCTGACTAGTATGTCGAACACGGTGCCTATACTCAGGTGTCATCTCCGACGTAGGGTCTTGTCACTTCACTGTGAGGAGCAGCACGTAATAATTTGACCAACGGGTAGTACAGTGCTACTACACTGGTAGTACTACTAGTAGTAGTACTAGCACCACCGTCTGGATTTAGTAGTACTACCACGTCCATCTGGATTTAGTATTTGACTAGCAATATCTAGTAATGCATGTCACAAAAACTGTACTACTCCCTCTGTAAATAAATACATGGTGTATTGTTTTATTCCTATCAGCGAGGTAACTTAATGTCTTTTTGCTACTTAATAGGATTACATGCAATGAACTAACCACTGCATGTGATGTTTGGTAGTCTCAAGCCATTGAAAGCATGCACAGGCACGGAGGGGGACGCAGCTTCATTGACTTACTGCACCTGCCTTTGGGTGTACGACACGTGGGTCCAACGGGTGGCTGGCCAACCTGTCATACAGCCAAAGGCAGGTGTAGTAGAGGGGCGAGGAGTAGATGGCCAACATACACGTGTATTCAACGCAGTCTGCACTTTTCATATAAAGGCTCCCGCCAGTCCAATCTATGAAATCCTACGCACCTACGCACCCAAGGGCAAGAGTGATCACTCCAATCACAAGATCAGTTGACTAGAAGCTAGACCCATGGAGGCGATGAGCGCGAGCATCGGCCAGCAATGCCAGATGGTCCATGATGCCGGCCTGCAGCCCGGCACCGAGGAATGTCTCCAGGTAGTGCTTGAGGCCGCCAGGGCGAGGGGCCGCTTGGACGACAGCTTTGTCTCCTTGTTCGATGAGGTCCTCGTCGGCTTCCTCGACAAGTTCACCGTCGTCAAGAAGCTCGTGGACGACCTTGACGTACGCCTCCAGCCCATGCGCCCAGGCTCTATGATGCCTGCCACCCTCAACGGCCTCTATGGTGACAACCTCTTTGACGCACAAGTGGCCCTACGACTGCCCGCCGTCGCACCGGAGAATGTCCACCTCGAGGTCGCGCTCGTCGCGTAGCGCCTGACGCAGCAAGACACCATCGACATAATCACCCACGTATGCACGCAAATCGTCCACAAGGACTACTACATGCAAGAGGAGGACAATAGGACACTGTCCTTCTTCGACCGCAGGGCAACCTTGGACGACATTGTTCAGAAGCACGTTGAGCTTGCCGCCAACACCGCTGCTCCTCACACGTCAGTTGGTGACCCGGTGCACTAGGGCGTGAGGATGTCATTGATGGATCCGTGTGTATCTTTATCTTTCCGTCAAATCCATGTAGTAGTATATGGTACTACTAGTAATTATCTTACCTTTCGCATCAACTTCATAATTTTCCTATGTACTCCATGCATGAACCGCGCCAGAACCAAACTTCTCATTACTCTAGGGAAAATCGTTATTTCTATCTATCGGTCGCCCCATGGAGCAGAACCAAATTTTACAAGTTACAAGTTCAAAAGGCAAAGCCTGCCGTGTTCGCGTCACACCCCCACACGGTTTTTCCGGCACGCCGCTCAAGGGGGAATGCGTGTTGTGTTGCATTTTCACTTACAAGTGGGACAGCAGTTGAGCAAACCGACTATCGGCAAACCCCCACCCCGCCCACCGCGCGATGGCTGATAAAACAGGAGGGAGAAGAGATGGTTGTAGCTAGCATGAACTCCAAGAAAATTGGTGTCGGATGGGACTCGTGTGGGTGGCGTGTGCCGTACTGCTAGACATGAATGCTAGTTATGGCCCATGCCACCCCACTATATCGAGGTGCTGGTTACTCCACTATATCGAGTACGTAGAACAAATTTCCTGGAGTCCGTGCTCAGCCCTCCTCTATCTCTCTTCTCAGCCAGCCAGCAGACGCGCGGAGCCCATCGTCTATTTGCTCATATGCGATCCCACATGTCAGTGAAAACGCAAGAGGACCCACTGAACCTGCACATCTTTCACCTCGACATGCTGGTGATGAAAAAAAAATCCAATAAAGATCTTCGGTGGCCGCTTTTGGAGTTACTCAATAGTAGTAAGATTCTATTTATAGTTTAACCCAAGATGCACATCACGTGGCTTCACCTACCACTCTATTTTCTTGCATGACACGACCTGGATGCTAGATGTCCCATGTGTCGGCAAAAGGAGGAAGAACTCGACCAAATCTTTGGTTGTGCTCTCGGATTAGACTAGTTGTGCTAACTTAAAATTTCATTGTGTAGAATGGATGCAAGTTTTGGTATTGGGAAGAAGAGTACAACGATATATTGATAGAGCGCAATTTAGTAGATGTTCTAGCACTTTTAGCTAGTATAGAGGCTAGAGATGAGACTAGTGCACTTGTTGATAGAATAGAGGCTAGACACGTCTACTTCTTTACACTCTAAGAAGAAAGAAGCACGCAAGATCGAGCCTCCGCAGATCTACAAGGAATGCATCGAAAAGGCACTAATCCAACTTACAGGAGCAGTTATGGAAGTTGGATATCTTCTAAAGTGTATTCTTGTGGTTCTTGTTTTCTTTGGTCTTGCTTTTCTAGTCAAAATATTGGTGATGTATTTCCATGTACCAATAAATCAATGATGAAAAAAACATATGTGTTTGCAAAGAAAAATGTACGCGGTCGGGATGCGGTCGCGCGTTTGGCGCACGACCACCGCATCCGAGAAATGGCCCGGACACGACCCCATTGCCCTACCCAAATGGACAGAATCCGGGCAAAATGGAGAACCGTTTGGGGTCGTGCGTTGGAGTTAGCCTTACAAGTGGGACCGTAGTTGAGGAAGCCGACTATCGGCAAACCCCCACCTCACCCGCCGCGCGATGGCTGAGTTAGAGAAACGACTAGGTTGAAGAGATTGTTGTAGCACGGACTCCAAGAAATATGGTGTCAAATGGAAGCCGTGCTGGTGGCGTGTGTCGTACTCCTGGACGTGAATGCTTGTTCTGGCCCATGCCACCCTACTACTCCTAGTACTACTTATAGTAGTAGTATCGAGGATTCGAGGTGCTGGTTACGTACAGCGAACACATTAACATATGGCCCACCTCACACTGTGGCCAAATTTCCTGGAGTCTATGCTAGGTTAAAAAGTGTTCTTTGTGAGGATGGGTGGCTGGTCTCAAGTTTAAAACTTGTTGTATTACGTACGTAGATGTAGAGATAGTGCAGCATGTGAAGCTAGTACAAATAGTGTACTATTGTTGATTGGCCTCATCTAATAACCTGTTGCAATAAACGTACAATTATGTATTCGGAAAATATTTTTTTGCCTCGTCGCAGCACCCACTCAGAGAAGCGACTCGATAGCCATTCATAAATTTAGTAAGTTTATCACAGGCATATCATTTTATTACATACAACAGGTCATCAATCCACAATGACAACAAGGATACATTATAAATACTAAAGTTTTCATCATACAACAAATAACAAGCAATGAAATGAACTTCAACTCAACCAATCCTCGGCGTTGGAAACGCTTGCTTTGAACCACAAGTGGTTCTCTGGGAAGGGCCAGCTATTGTAAATCTCGAGGCCAACGCGGGACTAATCATCCAGGCTGAAGCGACCTACTATATTAGGACAGGTCGGTAACCACCGAAATGTCCGACGTATAGATACAGTTGCTTCTCATAAATGGTAGTAACGTTGTGTCAACAGCAACTGGATCGGCTTTCACCATCATTGGATAGTTTTGTCCAAGGAAGAGCGAGTTTTCTCCAAGACTATCAATACTGTTCCAGGGAGTAGGTGTTGGCGCTAGCACAGTCGTATCCATCCCGAATACCATGCAACAGGTGTTGGAATAGGTCCGAAGAGTGCAACCATGGGAGACAACACCTGCTTCCTTCGTAGTAACATCAGCAGTGGGCTGTATACATACAAGAAGCGGTGGTCCATCGGAAGTTGCCCGGCGCCACTGAGTATATGGGCCCTCCTCGTCCTCATGCTCGTGATCATCACCATCGTCATCTCCCTCTTGGTTATAAAAATTTTCAAGTATAGGTGGTGGAATGTTCACAGGACCTTGGAAACACAAGAAGAAGGTTAATTAGTAGAGAAGGGAAACTTGCTAACTCGCATGCATGTGGATGAAACAATAATAATTATGGTGGAGGACAAACATACCGAAACTACGAGGATCCCATGCAAAAATAGTGCCACGAGTGGTGGCAGCAAACACAAGATCCTCGTATACAATTGCATCACAGTACACATCCGTGTATAGAAACTGATTTTTGAGCAAATATCCATCCAGTCGAACCACGAAGGACGGCAACAAGCTTGTCGAAGATAGCAACAACTTGATCATTCTTGTAATTCCAAGAGAGGTTGGGAACTCGACAAATTGCTATCTTCAGTAGACGACAGTCACCATGATCGTATTTGAACGTACGTAGGTCATCTATGTGCTCAACCTCAGGGCACTTAAAGATTTTTGGAAGTGGAATCCGCTGACGAGTGTACACATTCACAAGTTCCCACTCGCAATTGTACCCATAATAAACAACCCAATCTCCATTTGCACCAGCCCAGGACTTAGCCTTAAGTGATGGCATCTTGACATCACAAGTATCATTATCAAGCGTCGTCAACTTGCACAAGGCGAGGCCTCCGTCGTCCGCGCCCATGCGAACAGGCTTATAGCGAAGAAGATAAGGGAGATCAAACCACTCCTGGACCCTTGGGTTCCTTGTATGATGTTATTAGTTGAGTCGAGAATGGGCTTGTATGAACCTACCATGCTAGCCGAGGTGATGATGTCGCACCAATCAATGAGTTCCCCCACCATGTCATCTTTCAGATCGGGGCAAGAATAACGGGATCGTTTCCGGCTTGTTCCCTCCATGGAGAAGACGATCGAACAATGGCAGAAGGAAGGGTGAAGGCAAATGGAGGAGGTAGGAAGAGCGTGCCACAGCAGTTCCAAATCGAGAGGGAAAGGCAGAGAGTCGGTGGACGGTTGCCAGTTTTCCACGGTACACGAAGAGGCGCCCCGGCCTACACGTCCTTTCGGGAATTGTACAAAAGGACTCACCGTCATCTCACTGACATGTTGGAACGGGACCACATGTCAACGAAACATGGTGTGTAATTTCTCGTGAAAAATGCTATCTGGCCGCGTTGGCCCGAAGTGCTGCATTATGTCTCGACTTTATTTTTTTAATGGCGTGATGTTCAGTTTTGAAGCACGACTAACTGGTACTATTTGCAGAGAAAATATAAACTACTCTACCACTACTCCACCTCTAGTACTAGTAGTATAAAAAACATATATAGGCTGGAGCTTCAGAGCTTTCTTTCTAAGGGCTTCCCACTTGCTTCTCACACTATCACCCTCTCTCTAGATCTAAAAAAGACGGCCTCTCTCTCCCTCCTCATTGGTGGTCACAGATCCGCCGAGGAAGAAAAGGACATGCAGCGTTGATGCACTCGTCGTGGGCGAGCGAGGTCACGCACTGACGACAAGGCTGTCCTCTCAAACCTAGCGCCCACGCGGGATGGCCTCCATCCCCAAGCTCGCTGCCGTAGTGCGTGCGGAGGACGACGACCACGAGCGAAGCCACTTCCCGCCGACCCTCGGGTATGCTACCTCTTTTCGAACCATACCCTTGTTCTATTGCCCCATCTGCCACGAGCGTAGAATTTTGTTTGGGAAAAAAATAATTTGGCAGCACTTAGATCTTGCCGGGGCTCTAAACTTGAGGAGGCTCCGCCACTGTCGCTGCATGTGGATCTTTTTCCACTCCACCATCTTCCCAATTTCCTGTCCTCTTCTCTGCTGGTCATGCAGACGAAAACCTTAATTTGCACTATTAAAGGAAACCCTACTTCATGCAGATTAATCCATGTCTGGGTTGAATAAGGAAAGGAAGGGACACTGTACTGTCCAAGAGAGTAGGCATCGAACCCGCATCTAGGTTAAAAAGGGGAAATCAATAGCTAAGGAACGAGTCTCGTGTCTCTTGGTTGAAGAAGGGTAGAAAGGCATGACAGCGCAATAGAGAATGACCAGGTCGATCGGTCTGTTGTCCTCACATAGGAAAAAGGTGGCTAAAGAGAACAAAAATGGGACGTAATCCACATATGCTGCCTGGATATTTGTTGCTCTGGGCAAGCATACCTCCCTCACCACTCTATGCGTCCGTGGAGGTACATCATACTGGTGCGCCCACTGTCCGAATGGGTCTCCCATGCTCTTATTGCCACTTTTTTGCTGTTAGTATAACACCAGCGGTAAAGTCAACCAATGCTACTGCTAAAGTGATGCCACATTTAACTAATGCCGCATTTAGTCTAATGCCACCGATAAATTTAAGCAATGCCATTTAATGACTCTGGATTATTTCAGGGTTAGCTGTTGATTGTGGATGTATTAAAGATTTTTCAGCTAAGGCATTCTAATGTTGTTTCACAGCCAGTATACCAACGATGAAACTTGTTACTACCTTCAGATTTTTGCACTGTAAATGCTTATAGATTACATACCTCACTTTCATGAGATAAGTCAATTTTTTTGTACAGTGTCACCAAAATGCCAAGGCGCTGATGTCATTTTATTTTGGTTAAACTGCACAAAAAATTATGAAGACATGAGGAAAGGTCAAGAGTGGGCACCTCCTCCTTTGGCTATTGTATTGATTCGTTCAATCAAGTTTTTATGTTTGATCGATTATCAAGATTGGGATAGCAATTTTTCATGTCCACTCGAGTTCGAAATGATATTTACCTTGAAGATACATGGTTTGCAAATTTTTTTATACTGTCATTAGTTAATAATGCTAGTTACCTTCAGACTTTTGTATTTGGTTTAATGCTCTTGCACAGCTAGTATACCAATGTTGAAACTTGTAACCTTTACATTTTGTATTGTTAATTCTTATAGAAATCTTCCAGTGCTAGAGCTTATGGAAATCTGTTCAGTAAAACCATTGTACTGTACCCTATAATAAAATAACTACTCTTCTGTTCCACTAGCCACTGGATTAGTGTATATTTGTACTATTCGAATGGTGTTGCATTAGCGTATGGACATATATAAAGTGTGGCAAGCTTTCCCAGATATGTGCTCAAGAAAACTACTACCTGTTTTTCTAAATACTGAACGTTTGGGTACTTTAAATTTAACTGCGAAATGGTCTTATATTAAGGAACAGAGGGTGTAGAGTTCACTCAAATTATCCCGGTAAATTTAGTTACACCTTTGTTAAAATTAATGTTCATTATGTTATCGGAGGAGGTCTGTATGTTTGTCTCTAATGCCTGTCGACTACAAACCTGACATCATGATGAAATGTTAAGTCGTTTCCTTTTGTACAGTGTCACTGAATTGTCAAGGCGGTGATGGCATTTTATTTTAGTTGAACTGCACAAAATATGCTTAAAAGAAGAGGAAAGGTCAGGAATCGATCATTCTTTCAGAAAGAACTATATATGCCTTTCTGACATCAGCCGATGTTGCCTTATTTATTCCTTCAAACATGTGGTTAGAAACAGTCTTGCTACCTTTTCCCATTAAGAAATTGGAATGCTTATATTTGTGAGTCTATGCTTCAACTAGTGCCACTTTTATAGTAATCACACTTTCAATATCTATGCAAACAGGGATGCTCGATTTTAGTGGAACTGCACAAAAAGTCCAACTGGTTCAACATTAGGAGCATGTTTTCTTCCAAACCTTTATATCCAATTGGTGGCACTATGAGCTGTTCATTACGAAGGTACATGGTTTTCTATTATCCTGCTACTCTTTTTGTACTGTCATTAGATAGTAATACTAGTGGTTTGCATGTGAATTTATTGGCAGGGTGGACCTACATTTGAGGTGTAGGGCAGGATTCAATGATTGGATGCTCAATTTCGGTTGTATCGATTTCACCTCTTCCATCACTGCGAACATGGATATCCTTGGTCTGATGAAGAATAGGCGCTATATTTCTGCTCTGAACCAGCAAATCAATTCAGTATGAAATTGTCCAAGGCAAAACATGACTGTATCAAATTGTCCAGTGCAAAGCATGACAGATGTACAAGGTGGGGTATATGTTTACTAGCTGCTTGATATTTGTGCAGACAAAGATGTATGCTTGTTGCTATTTGGCAAACACACAAAGTGACCGCAATTTTGGTTGAACTGTAGAAGAGAATAGTATAGTCACTGCATGCAGTGCCATTTGAAAATAGACACAGAAAGATTGGATAGTCACTTCATGGACTGCAGAAAAGTAGTACTGTACTATTTATTGGCCAACACTAGGTGCTTCATTGCTTTGGTGTTATTATACAATGGGCATCATTTTGCTTAAGTTAAAGTTTATATCCGAAAATAGTCTCGCCGTGTGATCGAGAGAAGACCAAATCATATTGTAGCGGATGTTCCTCCATCATGTGTGGTTCATTCTCATGGTTCCAGCTGTTGGTGAAACCACTTACGTTTGCAAGAGGAATTGTAGACTTCACAAACAAATTTTTCTTTCAGTCTGTACTGAATGTTGGCCAAGAGAAGCATCCATGTTAGTAGGAAGAACAGATGTTTTTTCTAGATCTTTGCTTTTGGAGCTACATATTTATATATGATCTGTGAATCATTGAGATGCCGTAACATGTTGATCTTATGTATGGGAATCGTACTAGTTGGTTTTGAATTTGGGCTACTAATGTGAACATATTACAATGCCAGGCCTGTGAGTCTCGTGTGAACATTTTGAATGGATCGGCTCTTACTGCTGTGCACAGCATGATCCTTATTTTTGTGTTCTCAGTGTTTACAAGTTACTAACAGTTCCTTATTTATGTTCGCTCAGTGTTTACAAGTTACTGATCGATCACTAGCTAGCCTACTAATGCGCTCCTGGCAGTTTTAGTTCCGATGCAAGATCCGAAGTGGTAGTCTTTTGAATAAAAATGCCTACCTCTGAAGAAACTGACAAGCTACTCTGAAGAAAATGCCATGCGAATATGAAGAAACTGCCAGCAAAAACGTTCGCAAATGCCTTATCTCCCAGTGAACGTTCATCAACTAATGCGATCATACACATACACCATTCGACCTACTCGATCCTACACGTACACTATCCGACCTACTCAATCCTACACGGATAAATAGCGGATCACGCACGTACTACCTCCTTTCCGGTTTGTAGGGCTCAATTCAAAAAGCGACCTACTCGATCCTACACGAATAAATAGAGGATCACGCACGTCCTACCTCCTTTCCGATTTGCAGGGCTTAATTCAAAAATCTAACCAACCAATGTAGATGATGAGTGGTGGAATCATATTTTACAAGGAGGGAGTACCTCATCTGGATGATTCGAGGCTCGTTTGACCGTCATGCCGGCGTGCGACCCAGCATGGAAGGGATGCACCATTGAAGGGACGGGACGGCACAGTCATAATTTCAATTTTTCTAGTTTTCCATGGCAAGCTGGTGCGCTAAGCCATGCCTGCTTATGCATTGAATTCCGATGACCGCGATGACCGTCGCGTTTCCTGCGACACGCTAGTTCGCCTACCTTCCGCCTATAATTACTGTTTCCCGGGCTTCTCCGGTGGCACCATCACCCAACTCGCCCTATCCTCATAAGCCCCCACCGACCCGACGTCGCTCGCCACTTATCCTCGCTCTCGCCACGTCCGCCATGCCCCCGCCCTTCCGCGATAGGCGACACCGGAGGCGGTCACCGCCGGAACTAGTGTTCGGTTTTTCACCGGAAGGCAGACGGAGGGAGGAGGCATTCTATCGGTCTTTAGATGGCAATGCGGAGATCAAGGAGTTGTTGGAGCATGCCTGCCTGGCGGAGGAGCAGGAGTTGTTGGAGCGCAACCGCATGGCAGAGGAGCAGCGTATCGCCGATTTGCGCCGCCAGCGGGACATGGAGCAGCAGCGCACTGACGCTCTGAGTCGTGAGCAGAGCGCCTGCAACTGGGCCAACTACATGGAGGCCGGCGCCCGGCAAATAGCCCTGGAGGCTGTCGGGCACGCACATGTTCACGACGCCGATTTTTACTACCAGCTCGTCAAGTGGGTTTCCCGCTTAGAAGCTGAAGCTTCGGTGGACCACGCCGGTATGGAAAGGGCCAACGCGCGCGAGCAACGCGCCCTATCACACCTTTGGCAAGTCCGAGGCGAGGCGGAGGATGCCGGTGCCGGCGTTTAGCGTGTACCGTAGATGGCGGCCGGCATCGTCTAGTTAGTACTTGTACGCTACTAGAGTATTAGTGGGAGTAGATAGTTAACTTGGCTATGATGGTTGTCAACGTGGAAGTTCAGTACTCTATATGTGGATCAGACCTGTTACTTTTCTATGAATGTTGAACTTTCCGTTTGAACGTATGGAATGGGCTGTTATTTTTTTAAAATGGGTTGTATTTGTCCTCCACGGGTTTAGAGGCTGACTTGTGGGCCTACCAAGTTGACGCGTACACAATCAGGAGATGATTGTACGTGGAGAGGATGACAGCAGGGACCCACCAAGATAATGGCAGTACGCAAGCAAGTGCCTCCTTATTTCAAGCCAATAAAAAATGGCTCCTCCTAATGGATTTCTGACATCTAGGTCACATGCCATTGTCAACGAAGTCAATAAACGAGAGAATTGCACAACGAGCGGTGATACGTCCATTTTGCATCATGCTTTTATATTGATATTTATCGCATTATGGGCTGTTATTTCACGTTATGTCACAATACTTATGGCTATTCTCTCTTATTTTACAAGGTTTACATGAAGAGGGAGAATGCCGGCAGCTGGAATTCTGGGCTGGAAAAGGAGAAAATATTGAAGGGCTATTCTGCGCAACTCCAAAAGTCCTGAAACTCCACGGAATACCTTAAAATAAATAAAGAAAAATCGTCGCCAAAGATGAAGGCCAGGGGGCCCACACCCTACCTCGTGGGCCCCCTGGTGGATCTCCGACGTCCATCTTCTCCTATATGAAGACTTTCAATGAGAAAAAAATAGCAAGCAGCCTTTCAGGAAGAGACTCCGCCGCCACGAGGCGGAACCAATCTAGGGCTCCGGCAGAGCTGTGCTGCCGGGGACACTTCCCTCCGGGAGGGGGAAATCATCGCCATCATCATTACCAATGCTCCTCTCATCGGGAGAAGGCAATCTCCATCAACATCTTCACCAGCACCATCTCATCTCCAAACCCTAGTTCATCTCTTGTATCCAATTCTTGTCTCCAAGTCCGGGATTGGTGCTAGTAGGTTTCTAGTAGTGTTGATTACTCCTTGTAGTTGATGCTAGTTGGTTTACTTGGTGGAAGATCATATGTTCAGATCCTTTATGCATATTATTACCCCTCTGATTATGAACATGAATATGCTTTGTGAGTAGTTACGTTTGTTCCTGAGGACACGGGAGAAGTCTTTCTATTAGTAGTCATGTGAATTTGGTATTCGTTTGATATTTTGATGAGATGTATGTTGTCTAACCTCTAGTGGTGTTATGTCAACGTCGACTACATAACACTTCACCATTATTTGGGCCTAGAGGAAGGCATTGGGAAGTAATAAGTAGATGATGGGTTGCTAGAGTGACAGAAGCTTGAACCCTAGTTTATGCGTTGCTTCGAAAGGGGCTGATTTGGATCCATATGTTTCATGCTATGGTTAGGTTTACCTTAATACTTGTGTTGTAGTTGCGGATGCTTGCAATAGAGGTTAATCATAAGTGGGATGTTTGTTCAACTAAGAACAGCACCCAAGCACCGGTCCACCCACATATCAAATTATCAAAGTACCAAACGTGAATCATATGAGCGTGATGAAAACTAGCTTGACGATATTCCCATGTGTCCTCGGGGGCGCTTTTCTTATTATAAGAGTTTGTTCCGGCTTGTCCTTTGCTACAAAAAGGATTGGGCTACCTTGCTGCACTTATTTACTTTTGTTACTTGTTGCTCGTTACAATTTATCTTATCACAAAACTATCTGTTACCACTTATTTCAGTACTTGCAGAGAATACCTTGCTGAAAACCGCTTATCATTTCCTTCTGCTCCTCGTTGGGTTCGACACTCTTACTTATCGAAAGGACTACGATAGATCCCCTATACTTGTGGGTCATCAAGACTCTTTTCTGGCGCCATTTCCGGGGAGTGTAGCGCCTTTGGTAGGTGGAATTTGGTAAGGAAAATTTTATATAGTGTGCTGAAATTTTCTGTCACTTGTTACTATGGAAAGTAATTCTATGAGGGGCTTGTTCGGGGTATCTTCACCCCTTCCAGTAGAGCAAAGAGTTGCCCCTCAACCTATTGAACCTATTGAAAATGAAACTCCTTTTGAATTTCCTTCGGGTATCATGGAAAAACTGCTAGCTAATACTTTTACCGGAGATGGAACAAAGCATCCTGACGAGCATCTTCGCTATGTGGATGATATTTGTGGACTATTTAAGCTTGTAGGTATCCCCGATGATGTTGTTAAGAAGAAGGCTTTTCCTTTATCTTTGAAGGAAGACGCATTGACATGGTATAGGCTATGTGATACGAGATCATGGAACTATAAAAGAGTGAAATTGGAATTTCATCAAAAGTATTACCCTATGCATCTTGTTCATCGTGATCGTAATTATATATATAATTTTGGCCTCGCGAAGGAGAAAGCATCGCTCAAGCTTGGGGGAGGCTTAAATCAATGTTATATTCATGCCCCAATCATGACCTCTCAAGAGAAACAATTCTTCAGAATTTTTATGCTCGGCTTTCTGATAACAATCGCACCATGCTCGATACTTCTTGTGCTGGCTCTTTTATGATGAAGACTATTGAATTCAGATGGAATTTATTGGATAGAATTAAACGCAACTCTGAAGATTGGGACCTCGACGAAGGTAAGGAGTCAGGTATGACACCTAAGTTTGATTGTGTTAAATCTTTTATGGATACCGATATTTTCCGTAAGTTTAGCACTAAATATGGACTTGACTCTGAGATAGTAGCTTCTTTCTGTGAATCTTTTGCTACTTATGTTGATCTCCCTAAGGAGAAGTGGTTTAAATATCATCCTCCCATAGAAGTAAAAGTAGCTGCACCTATTAAAGTTGAAGAGAAGACTATCACTTATAATGATCCTATTGTTCCCACCTCTTATGTTGAGAAACCACCTTTCCCTGTTAGAGTAAAGGATCATGCTAAAGCTTCAACTGTTGTTCGTAAAAGCAATATCATAACTTATGTACCTCCTGAGCAAGTTAAAGTAGAACCCAATATTGCAATTGTTAAAGATCTCTTGTCTGATAATATCGATGGGCATGTTATTCAATTCCAAGGTGAAACTGCTAGAATTGCTAAATCCTGTGCTAAAGATAAACATAGACATGTGGTAGGCGTGACTGTTATTTCTGTTAAAATAGGAGATCATTGTTACCATGGCTTATGTGATATGGGTGCGAGTGCTAGTGTTATACCACATACTTTATACGAAGAAATTAAGAATGAAATTGCACCTGTTGAATTAGAAGGTATTGATGTCACAATTAAACTTGCCAATAGAGATACTATTTCACCAATTGGGATTGTTAGAGATGTTGAAGTCTTGTGTGGGAAAACTAAATATCCTGCTGATTTTCTTGTTCTTACTTCTCCGCAAGATAGCTTTTGTCCCATTATATTTGGTAGACCCTTCTTGAATACTGTTAATCTACGATAGACTGCAAAAAGAATGTTGTTACTGTTGGCTTGGATGATATGGTTCATGAGTTTAATTTCTCTAAATTTAGTAAACAACATCGTGAGGAAGAATTGCCTAGTAAGGATGAAATTATTGGTCTTGCTTCTATTGCCGTACCTCCCAGTGATTCTTTGGAACATTATTTGCTAGACCATGAAAATGATATGTTTATGAATGAAAGAAGGGAAATAGATGAAGTATTCTTTAAACAGGAACCTATTCTGAAACACAATTTGCCTGTTGAAATCCTAGGGGATCCTCCTCCACCCAAGGGTGATCCCGTGTTTGAGCTTAAACCGTTGCCTGATAATCTTAAGTATGCTTATATTGATGAAAAGAAAATATATCATGTTATTATTAGTGCTAACCTTTCAGAGCATGAAGAAGAAAGATTATTGAAAACTCTGAAGAAGCACTGTGCCGCTATTTGATATACTCTTGATGATCTTAAGGGCATTAGTCCCACTCTATGTCAGCATAAAATAAATTTGGAAGCGGATGCCAAACCAGTTTGTGATCCTCAACGGCGTTTGAATCCTAAAATGAAAGAAGTGGTAAGAAAGGAAATACTCAAGCTTCTGGAGGCAGGTATAATTTATCCCGTCGCTGATAGTCAGTGGGTAAGTCCTGTCCATTGTGTATCTAAGAAGGGAGGTATTACTGTTGTCCCTAATGATAAAGATGAATTAATTCCGCAAAGAATTATCACAGGTTAGAGGATGGTAATTGATTTCCGCAAATTAAATAAAGCTACTAAGAAAGATCATTACCCCTTACCTTTTATTGACCAAATGCTAGAAAGATTATGCAAACATACACATTATTGCTTTCTAGATGGTTATTCTGGTTTCTCTCAAATACCTGTGTCAGCTAAAGATCAATCAAAGACTACTTTTACATGCCCTTTTGGTACTTTTGCTTATAGACGTATGCCTTTTGGTTTATGTAATGCACCTGCTACCTTTCAAAGATGCATGATGGCTATATTCTCTGACTTTTGTGAAAAGATTTGTGAGGTTTTCATGGACGATTTTTCCGTCTATGGTTCCTCTTTTGATGATTGCTTGAGCAATCTTGATCGAGTTTTGCAGAGATGTGATGAAACTAATCTTGTCTTGAATTGGGAAAAGTGCCACTTATGGTTAATGAAGGTATTGTTTTGGGACACAAAGTTTCTGAAAGAGGTATTGAAGTTGATAAAGCCAAGGTTGATGCTATTGAAAAGATGCCATGTCCCAAGGACATCAAAGGTACAAGAAGTTTCCTTGGTCACGCCGGGTTTTATAGGAGGTTCATTAAGGACTTCTCAAAAATTTCTCGGCCTCTGACTAATTTGTTACAAAAAGATGTACCATTTGTCTTTGATGATGATTGTGTAGAAGCATTTGAATACTTCAGAAAGCATTAGTCTCTGCACCTATTGTTCAGCCACCTGATTGGAAGTTACCCTTTGAAATTATGTGTGATGCTAGTGACTATGCTGTAGGTGTTGTTCTAGGGCAAAGAGTTGATAAGAAATTAAATGTTATCCATTATGCTAGTAAGACTCTAGACAATGCTCAAAGAAATTATGCTACTACCGAAAAGGAACTTTTAGCAGTTGTATTTGCTTGTGATAAATTCAGACCCTATATTGCTGATTCTAAAGTAACTATTCACATCGATCATGCTGCTATTAAATATCTTATGGAAAGCTAAACCTAGACTCATTAGATGGGTTCTCTTGCTGCAAGAATTTGATTTGCATATTGTTGATAGAAAAGGAGCTGAGAACCCCGTTGCAGACAACTTATCTAGGTTAGAGAATGTTCTTGATGACCCATTACCTATTGATGATGGCTTTCCTGATGAACAATTAAATGTCGTAAGCACTTCTCGTAGCACTCCACGGTATGCTGATTATGCTAATTATATTGTTGCTAAATTTATACCACCTAGCTTCACATACCAACAAAAGAAAAAGTTCTTTTATGATTTGTGACATTACTTTTGGGATGACCCACATCTTTATAAAGAATGAGTAGATGGTGTTATTAGACGTTGTGTGCTTGAGCATGAACAGGAACAGATCCTACGCAAGTGTCACTCCGAAGCTTATGGAGGACACCACGCTGGAGATAGAACTGCACATAAGGTATTGCAATCTGGTTTTTATTGGCCTACTCTCTTCAAGGATGCCCGTAAGTTTGTTTCATTTTGTGATGAATGTCAAAGAATTGGTAATATTAGTAGACATCAAGAAATGCCTATGAATTATTCACTTGTTATTGAACCATTTGATGTTTGGGGCTTTGATTATATGGGACCTTTTCCAGCCTCTAATGGATACACACATATTTTAGTTGCTGTTGATTACGTTACTAAGTGGGTAGAAGCTATTCCAACTAGTAGTGCTGATCATAACACTTCTATTAAAATGCTTAAGGAAGTTATTTTTCCGAGGTTTGGAGTCCCTAGATATTTAATGACTGATGATGGTTCACATTTTATTCATGGTGCTTTCCGTAAATGCTTGCTAAATATGACGTTAATCATAGAATTGCATCTCCTTAACACCCATAGTCTAGTGGTCAAGTAGAATTGAGCAATAGAGAGCTCAAATTAATTTTGCAAAAGACTGTTAATAGGTCTAGAAAGAATTGGTCCAAGAAACTTGATGATGCATTATGGGCCTATAGAACTGCATATAAGAATCCTATGGGTATGTCTCCGTATAAGATGGTTTATGGAAAAGCATGTCACTTACCTCTCGAACTAGAACATAAGGCATATTGGGCTATTAAAGAGCTCAACTATGATTTCAAACTTGCCGGTGAGAAGAGGTTATTTTATATTAGCTCACTTGATGAATGGAGAACCCAAGCCTATGAAAATGCCAAGTTGTTTAAAGAAAAAGTTAAAAGATGGCATGATAAAAGGATACAAAAGCGTGAGTTTAATGTAGGTGATTATGTATTGCTATACAACTCCCGTTTAAGATTTTTTGCAGGAAAACTTCTCTCTAAATGGGAAGGTCCCTACGTTATCGAGGAGGTCTATCGTTCCGGTGCCATAAAAATCAACAACTTCGCAGGCACAAATCCGAAGGTGGTAAACGGTCAAAGGATCAAACACTATATCTCAGGTAATCCTATAAACATTGAAACTAATATTATTGAAACCGTAACCCCGGAGGAATACATAAGGGACACTTTCTAGAATGTTCCAGACTCCGAAAAGGAATAGGTATGTGTTACGATAAGTAAACCGACTCCAAAACAAATTCTAAGGCAATATTTCTCCGTTTTGGAATATTTAGAAAAATAGAAAAATAAGTAGTAGTCCGGGGAGGACACGAGGCCTCCACGAGGGTGGAGGGCGCGCCCTCTCCCCCTGGGCGCGCCCCCCTACCTTGTGAGCACCTCGTGTGCCCTCCGGACTCTGTTTTCTTGCACGATACGTATTTTGGTCTGTAAAAATTCATTATATATTCTCACGAAGGTTTTGACGACCGTATCACGCAAATATTCTCTCTTTTCGTTTTGAGCTGTTTCCATTGCATATTTGAGGATTCCGGAGACTCGATCATCCTTCTATGAGGGTGAGCCTATGCCATGGAAGGTGGACGACAAGCTTGCATCATCAACAACACCTCCACCGCCAACAACAAAGAAGGAGACATAATCACATGGGTATGGGCACTCCCCTCGGCAACTGCCAAAATTGGGGGAGGTGCCCCGGTATTGTATCACCATCACAACTCCTATCTTTACCGTCTTTCTTAGTTCGATCCTAGTAGTAGTATCTTGATATAGTAGAATAAAGTCATGGCATGATTTAGTTTTGAAGTTTTGCTTTATAATCCCTCTATGCAATCGAGTCCGTGAGCTATATATAATAAAGATTAGTGTTGAGTCAAGGGCTTGATTACTTTGCCATGATCTTGAGTGAATAAAAGAAGAGAATAAAAAAACAAAAAGCTCATATTGATCTTATTGAAAGTAATGACTTCACGTAGAAAGAGTATGATGATTAAAAGTTGTTGGGAGTTGGCAAATATAGATTTGGTCGTCGTTGCAATTAATAGGAAGTAATAAGGAGAGAGAGGTTTCACATATAGATATATTATCATTGACATCTTTTGTGATTGGGAACACTCATTAAAATATGACATGCTAAAGAGTTGATGTTGGACAAGGAAGACAACATAATGAGTTATGTTTTCTTATATCTGAGATAAAGTATGTTGTCATGGTTCCTCTAACATGTTGAGCTTGCCTTTCCCCCTCATGCTAGCCAAATTCTCAGCACCAAGTAGAGATACTACTTGTGCTTCCAAATATCCTTAAACCAGTTTAGCCATGAGAGTCCACCATATCTACCTATGGATTGAGTAAGATCCTTCAAGTAAGTTGTCATCGGTGCAAGCAATAAAAATTGCTCTCTAAATATGCATGACTTATTAGTGCAGAGAAATAAGCTTTGTACGAACTTGTTGTGGACGCAATAAAAGAGACGGACTGCATAATAAAGGTTCACATACAAGGGGCAATATAAAGTGATGTTCTTTTGCATTAAGATTTTGTGCATCCAACCATAAAAGCGCATGGCAACCTCTGCTTCCCTCTGCGAAGGGCCTATCTTTTATTATTATCCTCTACCTTATGCAAGAGTCACGGTGATCTTCACCTTTCCTTTTTCATTTTATCCTTTGGCAAGCCCAGCATGTTGGAAAGAACATGATATATATATATATATATATATATATATATATATATATATATCTAATTGGATGTAGGGGAGTATGAATTATTATTGTTGACATTACCCTTGAGGTAAAAGGTTGTGGGGCAAAACTATAAGCCCCTATCTTTCTCTGTGTCCGTTTAAAACTCCGTAACCACAAGTATTGCGTGAGTGTTAGCAATTATGAAGGACTACGTGATAGTTGAGTATGTGGACTTGCTTTTAAGCTCTGACATAGACTCTTTCCGATGTTATGATAAATTACAATTGCTTCAATGACTGAGGGTATAATTTGTTTGTGCTCAATAAGGTTTCTGATTCATACTTCGGCTTTGTGAAAAGATCATCACTTTAACATAAGTAATCATATGACAAAATTTATATATGTTGTTGTTATGAGAATAATCATGATGCCTTCATGTCCGTATTTTATTTTTTATCGACGCCTCTACCTCTTAACATGAGGACATATTTATTGTTATCGGCTTTTCGCTTGAGGACAAGCGAGGTCTAAGCTTGGGGGAGTTGATACGTCCATTTTGCATCATGCTTTTATATTGATATTTATCGCATTATGGGCTGTTATTTCACGTTATGTCACAATACTTATGGCTATTCTCTCTTATTTTACAAGGTTTACATGAAGAGGGAGAATGCCGGCAGCTGGAATTCTGGGTTTGGAAAAGGAGCAAATATTGAAGGGCTATTCTGCGCAACTCCAAAAGTCCTGAAACTCCACGGAATACCTTAAAATAAATAACGAAAAATCGTCGCCAAAGATGAAGGCCAGGGGGCCCACACCCTACCTCATGGGCCCCCTGGTGGCTCTCCGACGTCCATCTTCTCCTATATGAAGTCTTTCGATGAGAAAAAAATAGCAAGCAACCTTTCGGGACGAGACTCCGCCGCCACGAGGCGGAACCTTGGCGGAACCAATCTAGGGCTCCGGCAGAGCTGTGCTGCCAGGGACACTTCCCTCCGGGAGGGGGAAATCATCGCCATCATCATCACCAACGCTCCTCTCATCAGGAGAGTGCAATCTCCATCAACATCTTCACCAGCACCATCTCATCTCCAAACCCTAGTTCATCTCTTGTATCCAATTCTTGTCTCCAAGTCCGGAATTGGTGTTAGTAGGTTGCTAGTAGTGTTGATTACTCCTTCTAGTTGATGCTAGTTGGTTTACTTGGTGGAAGATCATATGTTCAGATCCTTTATGCATATTATTACCCCTCTGATTATGAACATGAATATGCTTTGTGAGTAGTTACGTTTGTTCCTGGGAACACGGGAGAAGTCTTGCTATTAGTAGTCATGTGAATTTGGTATTCGTTCGATATTTTGGTGAGATGTATGTTGTCTAACCTCTAGTGGTGTTATGTGAACGTCGACTACATAACACTTCACCATTATTTGGGCCTAGAGGAAGGCATTGGGAAGTAATAAGTAGATGATGGGTTGCTAGAGTGACAGAAGCTTGAACCCTAGTTTATGCGTTGCTTCGAAAGGGGCTGATTTGGATCCATATGTTTCATGCTATGGTTAGGTTTACCTTAATACTTTTGTAGTAGTTGCGGATGCTTGCAATAGAGGTTAATCATAAGTGGGATGTTTGTTCAAGTAAGAACAGCACCCAAGCACCGGTCCACCCACATATCAAATTATCAAAGTACCGGACGTGAATCATATGAGCGTGATGAAAACTAGCTTGACGATATTCCCATGTGTCCTCGGGAGCACTTTTCTTATTATAAGAGTTTGTTCCGGATTGTCCTTTGCTACAAAAAGGATTGGGCTACCTTGCTGCACCTTATTTACTTTTGTTACCTGTTGCTCGTTACAATTTATCTTATCACAAAACTATCTGTTACCACTTATTTCAGTACTTGCAGAGAATACCTTGCTGAAAACCGCTTATCATTTCCTTCTGCTCCTCGTTGGGTTCGACACTCTTACTTATCGAAAGGACTATGATGGATCCCCTATACTTGTGGGTCATCAAGCGGCTGACGCCAGGGACCCAACAGCTCGGCAAGTTATTTTTTTTGGTTTAATTTGATAAATGCCACTCCAAATTCGGTGTTTCCGAGAAATGCCACTGCTATTTCCAAACTTTGAAAAATGCCATTTCCAGTGGCATTTTTCGAAGTCTGGAGTGGCATTTTTTAAAGTTTGCATATTGCAGTGGCGTTTTCCAAAGTTTGCAAAAACTGCAGTGGCATTTTTCAAAGTTTGGAAATTGCAGTGGCATTTTTATGAATCTCCATAATTGGAGTGGCATTTATCTAATTTGTTTTGAGACGGAAGCAGGGTGTCAACTGGGCTGTGCAGGGCACTCTGGCCTGTCTAGACAGCCTTCTCTTTTATGTTTACCACCGACCAGCCCAGTAGTTTTTTTTTCTTTCTGAAAATGGCTAGCCCAGTTTTTTTGTGATTTGCCAAGTAAGTCACTTTGTGAGGCCTGTTGGGCTGCAAATCTTTTAAGACGAGGAGAGCTTCATTCGTCTGGACGAGAAAATGGCCTATCAGTAATGAGAAATGGGTTGTACATTTTTAAAACACATCAAACCGGCAATTAGTTTCAAATTTCTTTTTTTTCATTTCATATTTTAAATTGCATTAATTTTTATGCGTGGACAATTTGTTGGATTTTATATTGATATACATTTATTTTTAAAATCAGTTTGAATGTGACTCGGAATTTCGGGATTAAAAACAGTTCGGACCGCACTGAAATATGCAAAATTTCGTGTAATTCTTTAACCGTGGCCAAAATATGGGCTGTAATACTAACAAAAAGAATATGGGCTCCAAAAAAACCTTAAGAATTAGAAAATGGGTTGTAAATTATTAGTAATAATGGCAGATGGGTTATATGATGTTTTCCACAGATTTGAGGCTTTCTAAAAAAAAGGTTGACGCACAAGCAGTGACTGTTGGATGTCCATCCAATGGCCGTCGTGCTTCTTCAATCTCTACTCTTCCTACTCCAGCCGCTCAAACAAGCACCGGCGGTACTGCCTGCTCCCTCCTCCCCGCGGCTGGCTGTGCTGCCGCGCAGGCCTCACCGCCCCATTGTACTCCCATCGCTGGCCTAGCCATCCCTCTACTCACCGACACCTGCTGTTATTCTCCGGCGACGGCAGACGAACCAGTAAACCCTCGTACAGTCGTACTCCCCTACGCATGGGAAACAACTGTCGAGTCTTCCCTGCCTCCGTGTCGTTCCCTTCCTAGGCCTCGTCGTTGTCCATCGCCCTGGTGCTCTCGGCATGGCCTGGTCAACGTGGTCAACGACCGACATGCATCTGAAGTGGACTGTATGTAGAGAGGCTGGTAGTTGGGTCCATGGCCGCACGCAAGGAAATGCCTCCTTATTAGGGCCTCTGTATTTCTCGAAAAAAACGTTACCGCCGCTGACAGCTCGGACCCACCAGCTATATCTTCGCACGCAAGGAAGTGCGTCCTTATTACGCACAAAAAATGAATACTCCCCCTGCTAGCTGGGACCCAGTATAGTGGCAGGCTGACTTGTGGGCCTACTAAGTTGACGGGGACGGAGGGCTTTGTCAACTTAGTCAATATGCATGATTCTAGCTCCAGTGATCGTACGATGACCATCCAATGGCCGTAGTGCTTCTTCAACCTCTGGTCTTGTTGCTCCAGCCGACCAAAGCAGCGCCGGTCGTGCCGCATGCTCCTACCTCCCGTGGCCGGCTGTGCAGCCGCGGAGGCCTCACCACCCCCTACTATTCCCACAGCTAGCCAGGCCATCCCTCTACTCACCCACACCCCCTGTTATTCTGCGGGGACGATGGCCTCACACTGTAGTGAACCAGTGAACCCTCGTACTCCTCTACGCGTGGGCATCCATTGCCGTGTCTTCCCCGGCTTTGCGTCGTCCCCTTCCAAGGCCTCGCCGTCGTCCACCGCCCTGGTGCTCTCGGCGCGGCATGGTCAACGTGGTCAAGGAATGGCTTACATCAAATGTGGACTGTACGTGGAGAGGCTGACAGCTGGGTCCATGGCCGCAGCAAGGAAGTGCCTCCTTATTACGCGCAAAATAATTATTCCTCCATCTGACAGCGGGGACCCACCGGGCGGGCCACCGTATTTCATGAAAAAACGTTTCCCCTTGACTGCTGGGACCCACCAGCTACATCTTCGCACGCAAGGAAGTGCATCCGGGCAAAAAAAGCGTTTCGCCCCCTGACTGTTGGGACCCATCGGCTACATCTTCGCAGGCAAGGAAGTGCCTGACAGTCGGGACCCACCTGGTCGAAGCGTACGTAGCGTTGTCATTCTGGTCGCGAACGTGTACGTACATACTGGTCGATGTAGAGGCGCGCACGTGTCGTAGTAGAGGCACGCATGTAGCATGTACACGTACGTACAGTAGCCAGTGTGCAAGAAAGAAAATACGGCCATGTACGTACATACGGGCAGGGTCTCGAACGCCTACTCACGCATACGTACGGCCAGGGCTCGTGTACATGGTTGGGTTGGAACGGAGAAACTGCGTCATCGTCGTGTTCATGGGGAGCCAACCAGCTGGGTCGGAACGGAATGTGTCGCCGTGTTCATCGGGAGGGCTTGGACGGAACAGCCGATGGAAACGAGGCCTGGCATACCGCAGAACGGAGGAAACGGCCTTGTGTTCGACCGGCCACGTTCGAAACGGGATCATGTTCATCGGGAGGGGTCTGGTGTACCGCAAAACGGAGGAAACAGACGTCCTACGGTCGAAACGGGAGTCCTGTTGATCAGGAGGGGTGTGGCGTACCGCAAAACGGAGGAAACGGACTAGTGTTGCAGCGCTACGGTCGAAACGGGGGTCCTGTTCATCGGGAGGGGTGTGGCGTACCTCAAAACGGGACTCCACGGGATACTGTTCATCTCCACCGTCGACCCCCTCCAGCCTCCACGGGCTACTGTTCATCCATTGTCGACCTCCTCCAGCCTCCACCTGCGATTGTACATCCACGGGCTCCTGTTCATCCAGCCTCCACCGCGCGCTACTCCATCGGGTACTGTTCAACCAGCCCTTTCCACGGGCTCCTGTTCAACCACCCCTCCACGGGCTACTGTTCATCCTGCCCTCCACCGTCTACTGTTCATCCTGCCCTCCACGGGTTGGTCCTGTTCATCCTGCCCTCCACGGGGTTGTAGGATCGAAAGTATGTCTAGAGAGGGGTGATTAGACTACTTGACCAAATAAAAACTTAGCCTTTTCCCAATTTTAGTTCTTGGCAGATTTTAGCAACTTTAGAACAAGTCAAGCAATCTTAACACAATTCAAGCAAGCATGCGAAGAGTATATGAGCAACGGAAAGTAAAGCATGCAACTTGCAAGAATGTAAAGGGAAGGGTTTGGAGGATTCAAACGCAATTGGAGACACGAATGTTTTTGTTGTGGTTCCGATAGGTGGTGCTATCGTACATCCACGTTGATGGAGACTTCAAACCATGAAGGGTAATGGTTGCGCGAGTCCACGGAGGGCTCCACCCGCGAAGGGTCCACGAAGAAGCAACCTTGTCTATCCCACCATGGTCGTCGCCGACGAAGGACTTGCCTCACTAGCGGTAGATCTTCACGAAGTAGGCGATCTCCTTGCCCTTACAAACTCCTTGGTTCAACTCCACAATCTTGTCGGAGGCTCCCAAGTGACACCTAGCCAATCTAGGAGACACCACTCTCCAAGAAGTAACAAATGGTGTGTTGATGATGAACTCCTTGCTCTTGTGCTTCAAATGATAGTCTCCCCAACACTCAACTCTCTCTCACAGGATTTGGATTTGGTGGAAAGAAGATTTGAGTGGAAAGCAACTTGGGGAAGGCTAGAGATCAAGATTCATATGGTAGGAATGGAATATCTTGGCCTCAACACAAGTGTAGGTGGTTCTCTCTCAGAAAATGCAAGTTGGAAGTGTAGGTTCGTTCTGATGGCTCTCTCCACGAATGAAGAGGAGGTGGAGGGGTATATATAGCCTCCACACAAAATCTAACCGTTACACACAACTTGCCAATCTCGGTGGGACTGAATTGATAAACTCGGTCGGACCGATTCAACAAATCTAGTGACCGTTAGGATTTTCGGTGGGACCGACATGCAACTCGGTAGGACCGATATGGTTAGGGATAGGGCATAATGTAATCTCGGTGAGACCAATTACACAAACTTGGTGAGACCAATTTTGGTAATAAGCTAACCAGAGAGTTGGTAAGGTAAACTCGGTGGGACCGGTTTGCTCATTTCGGTGAGACCGAAATGTTACAAAAGGGAAACAGAGAGTTTACATTGCAATCTCGGTGGGACCGATCGCTCATCTCGGTGGTACCGAAACGTTACGAAGGGAAATAGAGAGATTACAATCCCATCTCGGTGAGACCGAGATCCCTATCGGTGAGACCGATTTGCCTAGGGTTTGTGGCAGTGGCTATGACATCTGAACTCGGTGGCGCTAGATAGAAAGAATCGGTGGGGCCGAGTTTGACTTTTGGTTTAGGTCATATGAGGATGTGAGAAAGTAGTTGAGGGCTTTGGAGCATATCACTAAGCACTTTGAGCAAGTAAGCCATTAAGCAACACCTCATCCCTCCTTGATAGTATTGGCTTTTCCTATAGACTCAATGTGATCTTGGATCACTAAAATATAAAATGTAGAGTCTTGAGCTTTGAGCTTGAGCCAATCCTTTTGTCCTTAGTATTTTGAGGGGTCCACTTTTCTCATCCATGCCATGCCAATCATTGAGCTTTCCAGAAATATTTAACTTGAAGTAGCATTAGCTCAATGAGCTATATGTTGTTAGGAATTACCAAAACCACCTAGGGATAGTTGCACTTTCAGTCTCCCCCTTTTTGGTAATTGATGACAACATATAGATCAAAGCTTCGACAAATAATAATAAGAGTGAAAGTCATTGTCGCTTTGAGAAGTATGTGATAAGCAAGTGCTCCCCCTAAATTTGTGCATAGTTTAAGATTTGCTTTGGACTGCAAATGCACAAGGAGTTAGGCTCATGGGTTACTCTTTCATGTCACATACATCTTGGTGGAGCGCTCAAAATGATAATAGTTAAATACATGCACTCATCACCAAGCAAAGTGAATGATCATATAGGTATAAAAGGATAATGTCATCCAACAAGCATTAAGGTAGCATATGATCAAACACATGATCATCCAAGTATCTCACAAACGCATAAAGTATCTCAAACAAGCAAATAAAGTTCAACCACCAAAACAAGAGAGAACAAAAAGCAACACTCTCTCTCTCGAAGCCTATGATCTATACATTTTTCTCCCCCTTTGGCAACAAGTTACCAAAAAGTTCATAGAAAATGCATAGCACTAAAGAGACTCTCAGGCTTGGTCTTCAGGTGGTGGTGTAGAGATGGCTCCTTGGACGAAGACTTCAGTAGATGTGGATGGAGCTGGTGGAGTAGGTGCTGGAGATGGTTGCACAGAAGTTGTAGCTGGTGCAGATGAAGTGGCTCTAGTGTCTGTAACAGGCACTGCAGCTGATCTCTGGCTCCTAGGAACTCTGGCAAAAGCATCAGTAGTAGTCTTGCCCTTCCTTTCCACATATCATCCTGAACATGCTCAACAACTGACTGTATCTCAGTGACCTTCACATCCAAGTCATAGAACTTCTGCTCCATGATCCTCTCCGGGCTCTCCTGGTTTTGAGTCAGGGTGGCCAGTCCCTTCTCAATCCTCAGAGTGGAGGCAATCAAGTAGCCAAGCTTCTCCTGCTTGTTCTTCAAGAAGTACTGAGATGCCTCATCAATGGTTGGCATCTTGGCAGCCTTTTCAGTCCTTGCCTTCTCTCTCTTTGCTTGTGCTTGCACAGAAGATGGTTCATCTTCATCCATTACCACTGTGTTGTCCTCAAAATCTGGATAGATGGGCATGTGTTCCTTGTCCAAGAGGTATGTGCATGTGCCCATCTTGGAGTTGATGACCTCCTGGATCTATGGGGCATACCCACAACTTCTCTTTTGATCTGCAGCAGTCCTCTTGATAGTTTCCACTATGAGGCTCATGACCATGAACTTTTGAGGCACATCAAATATGTGAAGTAGGTTGATGGCATGGCCTCTGAGCATCTTGTGATCTCCAGACTTTGGCAAAAGAGTGTGCCTGAGGATCCAGCTGATTGTTGGCAGTCCTGACAGAAGATAATGTACTGAGCCAAACTTGTGTGTCTCAATAGCAGCATCTGGGATCTCTCTGTACATGTGTGTCATAGAGTTGTGATCCTTCTTCTTCTTGGCATAGACATCCAAGTCATCCTCTTTCTCCTTAGGTCCATGGATCAACTTTGCCCATTCTTCAACTGTTGACTGGTACCTAGTACCCTCAGACATCCAGACAATCCTTCCATCTGGGTAGAAGTGAGCTGTGGAGTAGAACTTCATAATAAGCTCATCATTCCACTTTGTGAGCTTCTGCCCAACAAAGCCATCCACTCCACAAGCATTGAAACTGTCATACACCCCTGGATAATGCTCTTCATTTTTCCTGATGTACTCCCAGTCTACCCATCTCATATCACAGACGATTGGCTTCTTGTCAAGCAGCACTGTCTCATAGAAGTCATGTTGTTCCTTTGTATGGAACATGTAGTCCACAGCAGTTCTCCTCTTGATTGCATAGGGATCAGTCAATCTCCACTGCCTGAGTCCTGCATCCTTCCTCAGCTTCATATCCTCAGCCACAGGATGAACATCATTGTGCTCTGGAATTTTGGGTTTCAATTTTCTCAAGACATGTTCCTCATCATCGTCTTCTTCACAGCAGCTTCAGGCACTAGGGCCTTGTTCTTTTCTGCAGCAGGAATGCTCCTGGTGTTCCTCTTGGGTGCAGATTTGGGCTTGGAGCAGCTACTTTGGGAGCTTCTTTGGGCTTTGATGAAGCAGCCCCTGACCTAATGGCATCACCCATAAGCTTTTGAGCTTTGGGTGCTGGTGCAGCAATCTCTTCCTCTTCTTCTTCTTCCATCATGGAAGGCTTTCCAACAACCCTGGCCATGGTCTTCTTGACCCTTTCCTTCCTCTTCTTCCCTTCTGCAGCAGCCTCTTTGGGTTCAGATTCCAAAGGTACTTGAGTAGAGGCTCTGGCCTTAGACATGGGAATTATTTTGGCAGGTGCTTTGGTCTTCATACCAGGCTTAGTGGTAGCAGATGTGCCATACTCCTTCTTGAGCACCTTCTTCTTGGAAGTGGACTCATCCTCAACAGCCACATAGTCTTCATCCTCAGAATCTGAGGTTCTCTTCTTTCTGGCCCTGGTGGCTGCCTTGGCTAAGTTGCTGGGTGTGCTCCTGCTACCCTCATCATAGATGCTAGAGGGACTAGTGCCCTCACTCATCTGAACCTGCTCCTCAGACTTGTTCTGACTGTCACTCTGATCTGACATGTTGCAAACACTGACAGCAGACCTTGTGAATAGATATAGATGAGGTAGATTAGATGAGCATCACAAAATACAGAGGTTTTTGCAAAAGAATGAGTCAAAAACTTAGTTTTAGTTTTCCACAGAAAGCATTTCGGATCTACTGATTTGTAAACTCGGTGATACCGAAGCAGCTTTTGGAACCTAAACTAGTGAACTTGGTCAGACCGAGTCACAGTTCGGTGGCACCGAGACTGCTAGGGTTTCACAAAGTCCTGAACTCGGTCACACCGATTTGCAATTCTCGGTCAGACCGAGAATCACATGTGCAATGGCTTTAGCCGAATCGGTGGAACCGAGTTCTACAACTCGGTTGGTCCGAGATGGTTTCGGCGGAAACCTAACCCTAAATTTTCAATTCACCTCTAATCTACGGAGTGTTTTTGGTGGATAAGATGATCTCAATCGTGGCAAGATCAATGTCAACACAATGTGCTAGAGATTTGGAGTTAGGAATAGCACAAAGACCAAGTCCATACCCTAGTGCGGTGATGGACTTGCTACGGTGGCAACGGCGGAGACGATCCCGTTGACGGCAGCGGAGACCAACGACTGGAGGCGGCTGGCGACGAGGAGGACGATCCGGAGACAACGGAGGCAGAGCAGGCTAAGCGCGGGCGAAAGAGTTCGGAGAAATTTCCAAAATTTGACCCGTGGATATATATAGCCTGACCCTGTCAGTGTGACCGAGTGGAACAACTCGGTGGCACCGAGATGCATAACTGCAAGCAGTTACATCAACTCGGTGTGACCGAAAAGTTCAAATCGGTTGCACCGAGATTGAAAACCTAGATCGACTTAGTGATCTCGGTATGACCGAAATGGAGGAATCGGTCAGACCTAAATGCACAAAGAAGTTTTGGAAGTTTAAGTCCATGACGAATCGGGGACTCCGAGTGCTCCTCACACAGAGTGGTTCGAATCTGACTTGATCAAATTTTGTGATGTAGCATGAATAGAGTTTAAGACAAGAAAAGCATAGATAGCTAGAGACGATTCTTAGGCATTCTTGTCCATCCACTTGGCAAAGGAAAAAGGAACCAAACAATCAAAACAACAAGTGGATGTCCTCGAATGAGTAAAATATGCAACCAACATGCTCACACAATAAAATGGCAAATGAAATATGTGGCAAAGCATGCACAACCAATTCTAGCATCTATCAAGCAATTGGCGATGACTAGGTCATCTATATATGAGTATTGACTTAGGAGTCAAATGAGAACATTTGATCATAGGTCATACTCATCGTTTAAGCACAAGTGGGGTTACCACTTTTACATAATGCATAGTTGTGTTCACACCATTAGAGTTGCTTTGACTCAATTCTTAGAGTAAAGCTCCCCCTAGATGTGAGATCCCCCCTTAATAGGGATGAACTAACCTTGGGTTTTGTCGATGATGACTTCATGTAGGTGTTGAAGATGTGGATGCTCAATGTTGATGAAGATCATTTGGAGCAATCCTTTGGAGTGAGTTGCACTTTCAATACCTACACAGGTTAGTCCCACAAGGAATAAACAAGGATATCCATAGACATAGAGTGATGCACACACAAGATGATGTCTATGAAAGCATTAGGTTACCTTGTCCCTTGTCTTACCAACAAGAGGGTTTGTGACTCCTTGAACTAGTGCAAGATGTGGAAGTTGATTGCACTTGTTATTGCCAAAATGATATGAGTGAAATATGTTGGCGGAGTCACCCTCAAGAACTCTCTAGTTCTTCTTCTTCGGGATCCACATCATCTTGATGGGAATCCTTGGAGTTGTAATCGTACTTGATGAAGTAGAACTTGATGTAGTCTTGGGAACCCACTTGACCAAGGCCTTAGGAGCTTCTTCAAATGCATCAATCTCCTCTTGAAGCTTGTCCTTGCCTTTTTGCTTGTGGTCTTGTGGTGGAAGATCATCTTGAGCTTGTGTCCCTTTGAAGGAAGTAGGATCATACTTCTCTTGTTGAGGAACAAACTTCGTCTTGGGGTATTGATCTTCTTCCCACTCAACTCCATTGGCATTGAACTTTCGTTCAAAACCAACACCTTGGTTCTTCCGGTGCCTTCCTTGCTTGCGTACAATTTCCTCGAATTGCTTACTCCCGGCAAGGCTCTTGTAAACACCTTTCTCTATAATTCCCTTCAATAAGCTATTTTCTTGCTCAAGTGTAACTTGGCTAAGAGAATCATTAGTGGAATCAAGAGAACTACTAGAAGCAACAACACTGGATTTTGCATGATTATTGTTACTACTAGAGGAAGAATCCTTCTTGTTCTTGTTACTAGACTTGACTTGAGGCATGTAAGTGGATAAGAGTAAACGCTTGGCAATGTAAGAAGAACTTTTCTTACGAAGATCATCATTGATTGCCTTTAAGAACTCATGCTCTTGCTCAAGGTTGAGCTTTCCAAAGCGTAACTTCTCATGAGTCCTTAAAAGTTCTCAATGATCTTCTAAGATAGTTTCATGAGCTAACTTAAGAGTGTTTAGTTCTTTAGTTAGAAGCTCAATCTGCTCCTTATCATTGTCATTCATTTTGTCTTGATTAGCATGATTAATTGATGTTTCATCATAGTATTCATCACTAGAGTTGTCAACAAGTAAATCATCATCACCTAACAAGTCATCTTCATCACTATTGAAATCAACATACTCGGGGTGTGATACCTTTGGGCCTTTAGCCATGAAGCATCTTCCGAGTCCTTCATTTGGTGAATCAAAAATGGCGTAGGAGTTGGTTTACACAAGTGCTAGACCGGCAACACCTTCATCTTGAGTATATTTGGAGTCGGAGTGATAGCTTCTCTTGGAGTGATTGTCGGAGTCGGAGATGGATACCCATTCACCAACATGAGCTTGATGTCTTCATTTTGTGTAGCTCCTTAATGACTTGTCCTTCCTTTCCGAATCCTTGCTTCTCCGTGAGGGTCTTCGTTCATAACGATCATCCCTACTCCTTCTCTCTCTTGATGGTGATTCTTCTCTTCTACTTCTTCTTTTGGGAGAATCTTCTCTTCTTTTGTAGGGGGCCGTACACTCATTGGAATAGTGTCCGGGTCTTCCACAATTGTAGCAATTATGCTCTCGACTAGAAGATCTTTTGTCATTGTAGGACCTTGACTTAGAACTTCTCTCTTTGCTTCTACCCTTGTAAAACTTGTTGAAGTTCTTCACCATTAGGCTCAATTCTTCATTGAAGGTTTGTTTCTCACTTGATGATGTGGGGGCTTCACATGAGGCTTTGTAAGCACCACTTGACTTGTTGTGAAGTTCCTCCTTATCCTTGAGTGACATCTCATGAGCAACAATTCTTCCAATGACTTCCCTTGGCTTGAGATCTTTGTAATTTGGCATTATTTGGATCAATGTGCACATGGTATCATATTTTCCATCCAAAGCTCTTAGGATCTTCTTGATGATGAATTTGTCGGTCATCTCTTCACTTCCTAAGCCGGCAATTTCATTTGTGATAAGAGCAAGCCTAGAGTGCATTTCAGCGACACCTTCACCATCCTTCATTTTGAACTTGTCAAGTTGACTTTGAAGCACATCCAATTTGGATTCCTTGACGGAGTCGGTACCTTCGTGCATATCAATCAAAGTATCCCAAATTTCCTTTGCATTCTCAAGATGGTTGATTTTGTTGAATTCTTCGGGGCACAATCCGTTGAAGAGGATATCGCAAGCTTGAGCATTGTATTGCAGCATCTTCAACTCTTCTGCGGTAGCTTCACGGTTCGGTTCTTTCCCATCGAAGAATTCATCTTGCAAGCCAATACACACAATAGCCCAAACGGCGGGGTTATGTCCAAGAATATGCATTTTCATCTTATGATACCAACTAGCAAAATTAGTACCATCAAAGTAATACGGTGATAGTTTCCCTTGCTAGACGCCATACTCTCCTAGGTTGTGAAACCAAGGCTATGACCACCAAAAGCTATGGAAATCAAAGCAAATGGAGACCAAAGCTCTAATACCACTTGTAGGATCGAAAGTATGTCTAGAGGGGGGTGATTAGACTACTTGACCAAATAAAAACTTAGCCTTTTCCCAATTTTAGTTCTTGGCAGATTTTAGCAACTTTAGAACAAGTCAAGCAATCTTAACACAATTCAAGCAAGCATGCGAAGAGTATATGAGCAGCGGAAAGTAAAGCATGAAACTTGCAAGAATGTAAAGGGAAGGGTTTGGAGGATTCAAACGCAATTGGAGACACGGATGTTTTTGTCGTGGTTCCGATAGGTGGTGCTATCATACATCCACGTTGATGGAGACTTCAACCCACGAAGGGTAACGGTTGCGCAAGTCCACGGAGGGCTCCACCTACGAAGGGTCCACGAAGAAGCAACCTTGTCTATCCCACCATGGTCATCGCCCACGAAGGACTTGCCTCACTAGCGGTAGATCTTCACGTAGTAGGCGATCTCCTTGCCCTTACAAACTCCTTGGTTCAAGTCCACAATCTTGTCGGAGGCTCCCAAGTGACACCTAGCCAATCTAGGAGATACCACTCTCCAAGAAGTAACAAATGGTGTGTTGATAATGAACTCCTTGCTCTTGTGCTTCAAATGATAGTCTACCCAACACTCAACTCTCTCCCACAGGATTTGGATTTGGTGGAAAGAAGATTTGGGTGGAAAGCAACTTGGGGAAGGCTAGAGATCAAGATTCATATGGTAGGAATGGAATATCTTGGCCTCAACACAAGTGTAGGTGGTTCTCTCTCAGAAAATGCAAGTTGGAAGTGTTGGTTCGTTCTGATGGCTCTCTCCATGAATGAAGAGGAGGTGGAGGGGTATATATAGCCTCCACACAAAATCTAACCGTTACACACAACTTGCCAATCTCGGTGGGACCGAATTGATAAACTTGGTCGGACCGATTCAAAAAATCTAGTGACCGTTAGGATTTTCGGTGGGACCGATATGGTTAGGGTTAGGGCATAACGTAATCTCGGTGAGACCAATTACACAAACTCGGTGAGACCGATTTTGATAATAAGCTAACCAGAGAGTTGGTCAGGTAAACTCGGTGGGACCGGTTTGCTCATTTCGGTGAGACCGAAATGTTACAAAAGGGAAACAGAGAGTTTACATTGCAATCTTGGTGGGACCGATCGCTCATCTCGGTGGTACCGAAATGTTACGAAGGGAAACAAAGAGATTACAATCCCATCTCGGTGAGATCGAGATCCCTATCGGTGAGACCAATTTGTGTAGGGTTTGTGGCAGTGGCTATGACATTTGAACTCGGTGGCGCCGGATAGAAAGAATCGGTGGGGCCGAGTTTGACTTTTGGTTTAGGTCATATGAGGATGTGAGAAAGTAGTTGAGGGCTTTGGAGCATATCACTAAGCACTTTGAGCAAGTAAGCCATTAAGCAACACCTCATCCCTCCTTGTTAGTATTGGCTTTTCCTATAGACTCAATGTGATCTTGGATCACTAAACTATAAAATGTAGAGTCTTGAGCTTTGAGCTTGAGCCAATCCTTTTGTCCTTAGTATTTTGAGGGGTCCACTTTTCTCATCCATGCCATGCCAATCATTGAGCTTTCCTGAAATATTTAACTTGAAGTAGCATTAGCTCAATGAGCTATATGTTGTTAGGAATTACCAAAACCACCTAGGGATAGTTGCACTTTCAGGCGTCCTGTTCATCCAGCCCCAACCGGCTCGAACGATCGGGGTCCTGTTTATCCAGAGGCAACGCCACGGGATCCTATTCATCCACCCCCACCGAGAATTGTTCATCCAAACCCCCCAGCAACGCTCACTGTTCATCCAGACGCAGCATCGATCGGCTTCGGTTAGCAGCAGTAGCGAAGGAATCGCTCGATCGGGTTCAGTTAACAGCCATCGATCGATCGCTCGGGTTCATTAACGCGTAGCCTGCGGTACAATCGCTCGGGTTCAGTTAGAGCCCAACGCCTCTCTCGAGTTCAGTTAGACCCCAATGCCTCGCACCCACGCGTGTGCGTGTACGAGAGAAACACGCATCGCTCGGCCCCGACCACCCACCCTAACCGGGAACACCCCGATATTTTCCTCGCCCTCGCTTCTACCATGGTTTTTTCCGTCATGGACGGCCCAAAGAATGTCATGCAGCCACGTCTCTGGCCCGCCCAGGTCGAAAAGCCCATTTTCTGTCATGATTTTTTTCATAGAAGTAGGACCCCAGCACATCTATGATGATACCGTGTTTTGTCACAATTATCGTCATAGAAGTGTCATAAGTATGACAGGAAAAAAATTCATTCGGCCCAAAATGCTTCAGTCCATATTTAGTGCTAAATTCACGAAAAGCGTCGGTATCCATAAAAGATTTAACACAATCAAACTTAAGTTTTATACCTGACTCCTACCTTCGTCAAGTTCCCAATCTTCAGAGTTGCGTTTAATTATTTCCAATAAATCCCATTTGAATTCAATATTCTTCATCATAAAAGAACCAGTACAAGAAGTATCGAGCATGGGGCGGTCATTATGAGAAAGCCGAGCATAAATTTTTTGAATAACAATTTCTCTTAGAGCTCATGATTGGGGCATGAATATAACATTGACTTAAGCCTCCCCCAAGCTTGAGTGATACTTTCTCCTTCATGAGGCCAAAAATTATATATATATATATATATATATATATAATTACGATAACGATGAACCAAATGTATAGGATAAAACTTCTGATGAAATTCCAATTTCAATCGGTTGTAGTTCCATGATCCAATATCATCACATAGCCTATACCATGTCAATGTCTTTACCTTCAAACATAAAGGGAAGACCTTCTTCTTGATAACATCCTCAGACATACCTGCAAGCTTAAATAATCCGCAAACTTCATCCAGATAGATTAGGTACATATAGGGATGTAATGTTCCATCTCCTATATAAGGATTATCTAGCAGTTTCTCTATCATACCCGAAGGAATTTCAAAGTAAATATTGTCAGTAGGTTCAGTAGGTTGAGGAGCAACTCTTTTCTCTTCTGGTTGAGGTGAAGATACCCCGAAAAGGCCCCTCAAAGGATTATTTTCCATAGTAACAAGTGACAGTAAATTTCAGCACAATATATAAATGTTTCCTTACCAAAGGCGCTTCACTCCCCGGCAATGGCGCCAGAAAAGAGTCTTGATGACCCACAAGTATAGGGGATCTATCATAGTCCTTTCGATAAGTAAGAGTGTCGAACCCAACGAGGAGCAGAAGGAAATGACAAGCGGTTTTCAGTAGGGTATTCTGTGCAAGCACTGAAATTATCGGTAACAGATAGTTTTGTGATACGGTAATTCGTAACAGGTAACAAGTAACAAAAGTAAACAAGGTGCAAAAAGGTGGCCAATCCTTTTTGTAGCAAAGGACAAGCCTCGACAAACTCTTATATAAAGCAAAGTGCTCCCAAGGACACATGGGAATTATTGTCAAGCTAGTTTTCATCATGCTTATATGATTCGCGTTCGTTACTTTGATAATTTGATATGTGGGTGGACCGGTGCTTGGGTGTTGTCCTTACTTGGAAAAGCCTCCCACTTATGATTAACCCCTCTTGCAAGCATCTGCAACTACGAAAGAAGAATTAAGGTAAACCTAACCATAGCATGAAACATATGGATCCAAATCAGCCCCTTACGAAGCAACGCATAAACTAGGGTTTAAGCTTCTGTCACTCTAGCAACCCATCATATACTTATTACTTCCCAATGCCTTCCCTTAGGCCCAAATCATGGTGAAGTGTCATGTAGTCGAAGTTCACATAACACCACTAGAGGAGAGACAACATACATCTCATCAAAATATTGAACGAATATCAAATTCACATGATTACTTATAACAAGACTTCTCCCATGTCCTCAGGAACAAACGTAACTACTCACAAAGCATATATTCATGTTCATAATCAGAGGAGTATTAATAAGCATTAAGGATCCGAACATATGATCTTCCACCGAATAAACTAACTAGCATCAATTACAAGGAGTAATCAACACTACTAGCAACCCACAGGTACCAAAATCTGAGGTTTTGAGACAAAGATCGGATACAAGAGATGAACTAGGGTTTGAGAGGAGATGGTGCTAGTGAAGATGTTGATGGAGATTGACCCCCTCTCGACGAGATGATCGATGGTGATGATGATGGCGGTGATTTCCCCCTCCTGGAGGGATATTTCCTGTAGCAACCCGACCTCAGACGGTCAAGCCTCTGTGTATCTGTGCCATCCCTGGATCAGTATGCTGGCAAACACAGTACATCAATGTATATATCAAAGTGCAATCACATGTATAATTAACGTAAAACTGATATATACCTCATAAGTCACAGCGGAAACAAATAGTCGGGTGTGGAGTCCCATCAACGCCATCGGCAGGTTGAGTGTAGACCGTAACCCTGTATCGTACTCTTATTCGTCAGAAGAAAGTATCTGCAACATGATACGTTGCAGCCGTGTAGGTCAGTACATTGAATGTACCAGCAAGATCACAACATGAGAAAACAGATGATAAAACTATACTATATGCAATATGGCTTTGTGGCTCTGTGTCTGAGTTTTGTTTGCGTAAAAGCTGATTTATTTTCCCTACATCAAAGGAATATCAGGAGTCTGTGCTATGGAGTTTTCTATCATGACATGGTTCCGCCAACCGATGTCTCATAGCCCAAATCATCATAAGTTGCCCACAATTAAGTTATCAGTCCGGTGTTGAGAGTTCCGAGATAGATCCAAGTCCAGATGCTCAAATTGTCCGTAACCGGGGACACGGCTAATCGATTAGGTTTTAACCCTCTGCAGAGGTTTGTACACTTTACCCGCAAGATTCGATCCCTCTCTTTACGTTCTCGCACTTCAGGGTGTTTGAGAACAAGATGACCGAAACATGGTCTTCCGAAGAGTTCCTCTGACCACTGTCCGGTGCTCATCCAATCCTACCGTAGTTCTACATCTGCTAGCACCGTCCCAGCCAGAGTCACAACTAAGGTCAACCAAGCCAGAGCCCATAGTGACTTGCGGTTGCACAGGTAAGCTTCCAGGCATGAAGTATTCTTCCGTCTCTTTGAGTCTAGGTGAAGCTTTCCGCAAGATGTCATGGCGCTTCTCCATGCATCCCGGCCAACCACTGGTTTCTCCAGGGTGCCCGTCAACCATCCTTCACCCAGTAGTGTGTATTGAATTCTTGTCTCGAGTCTTGAAGTCTTGAGGCCTTGAAGTTGCAGTCCTTGCAGATTCCATCATGGAGTTGTCGTCATTGACGTAGATCCTCCATTCTCACACCACTCCCGAGCACTCATACCAACCCCGTCTACTATAGCGTAGCATCAAAATAAATAACGTCCCGGGCTTGGTAACAGGGTGATGGTTCCTACCTCATGCATACTACTCAACTACAAGGATTCAATATCACTACTGGAGGGATTGTTGCGAAGATGACACTAGATGCAATAAAAACATAGGTATGAAAAACATGGTCAAAGTGAACTTGCCTGGTAAGTTGATGAAGATAATAACGCTCTCGAAAATAGCTTGGTAGAACTATTCGTCACTCCGTTGAAAATCTATATAGTCCAACATAGCATTCATATAAGCAAACATACTAGCAAGCAATTCTAACACTCATCAATAAAATGCGAACCAACAAGGGATACCAAATAAAAACCAAGGAAAACTACACGATGAAACTACTAAAGAAAACTCACATAACACAAAATAGTTTTATCCTAAGTAAAACTTAACAAAGAAAATACTAAACTAATAATTTTAAAAGAAAGTAAAATTTAAATCAACTAAGTTAACAGAAAGTATTTTTCATAAAGTTTTACTAGCAAAAGAAAATCCATAAAAGCTAAATTAAAGCTCTAATTATGCTTAAAACAAAACTAGTAAGAAAAAGAAATAAAACATTTTATTTTTTCTGTAAATAAAAGTTCACTCTCTATAACTACAGAAACAAACCGGAAATACAATATAAAAGAGTTGAAAATAAATTTTAAAATAATTAAAACAACAG